>NC_041337.1:15899424-16201924 GCF_004354835.1 Perca flavescens
TTGATGAAGATGTAGAATACAGTAATCACTTCTTTGTTTTGCTTTTTAAGGTACAAGCAAGTTGAGGAACACTGCATTTGATGTTTTACAGTACTGTCTTTTCTTTTCTATTTCCTAGCTATTTATTTTTGCTTTGATTCAAATCAACCTATGTTGTGATTGTACTGTATTGTTTTTCATCAATATATTTCCGATTTTGTTCAATGATTCAAATGTGTCTGTAGTATTCTCTCTACTACTGCAGTACTTTTACAGGGATGTATTTGCATGTAGTACCATAATGAAACATGTATCACCTATTTTGTACTACAATATTTAATGATTGTAAGAACAATGACACAGTGAAACCATGTGTAGCTTGTGTGTGGGTGATCTAAAGTAATGTTTCAATGGTATTTCACCATGAATTAGTTTTTTGAACCAATGATTGTGCAAGTGCAAGATTTCTTTAAAGATATGAATGCACAATGCAATGTTCTGAACATTGGACAGCCTGTGTTACACGTGATGACCGTTGTGAGTTTTGTGTCTAGAGTTTTGAAAAATTACGTCAAGGTTCTGAAATTAGTAGCAAAGTGATTGAAAAAACTGTAACATAATGTCCAAACAGTTATCCGTGTGCAATATAATTCTGTCGGAAGAACATAAATAAAATGACTAAACAACACATGTTCCTTCAGGCAAGTATGCAACATAACCAAGACTCTCCTGTCTGTGCCTGTAAATAATGAATTATTTTAGTTAAGCTTAAATTTTACTCAGATCTTGTGAGTGTGAGGACATAATAAAGTATATGTGTTTCTTTTGCTTCATGCTACACTACAGTGAACAGAGTAAAAGTCGTAGGATGGCTTTGGGCAGGCTGATGCTTTACAGAATATTCTTTAGCATAGAATTCCTCAAAAACCCCAATGAAAAAGCTAAGCAGAGATGGAGTGACCCTGCCCGGAGGAAGCCCGGGGCCCCCGTCTGGAGCCAGGCCCAGACGGTGGGCTCGTCGGCGAGCGCCTGGTGGCCGGGTTTGCCACGGAGCCCGGCCGGGCACAGCCCGAACAAGCTACGTGGCAACTCCCTCTCCATCCCATGGGCCCACCACCTGTGGGAGGAACCGTTGGGGTCGGGTGCGATGCCACATGGGTGGCAGTGAAGGTCAGGGGCCTCGACGGACCAGACCCGGGCAGCAGACGCTGGCTCTGGGGACGTGGAACGTCACCTCTGTGGGGAGGAGCCGGAACTGGTGCGGGAGGTGGAGCGCTACCGGTTAGATCTGGTGGGGCTTACCTCTCACGCACAGTCTTGGTTCTGGAACCATACTCCTGGATAGGGGTTGGACTCTTTTCTTCTCCGGAGTTGCCCAGGGTGTGAGGCGCCGGGCGGGGGTGGGGATACTCACAAGCCCCGGCTGGCGCCGCTGTGTTGGAGTTTACCCGGTGGACGAGAGGGTCGCCTCCCCACGCCTGCGGGTTGTGGGGGAAAACTCTGACTGTTGTTTGTGCATATGCACCAAACAGGAGTTCGGAGTATTCGGCCTTCTTGGAGACCTTGACTGGAGTCCTGCATGGGGCTCCAGTGGGGGACTCCATTGTTCTGCTGGGGGACTTCAACGCACACGTGGGCAATGATGGAGACACCTGGAGGCGTGATTGGGAGGAACGGCCTCCTGATCTAAACCAGAGTGGTTGTTTGTTGTTGGACTTCTGTGCTAGTCATGGATTGTCTATAACGAACACCATGTTCGAACATAGGGATGCTCATAAGTGTACCTGGTACCAGAGCACCCTAGGCCGAAGGTCAATGATCGATTTCATAATCGTTTCATCTGATCTGAGGCCGTATGTTTTGGACACTCGGGTGAAGAGAGGGGCAGAGCTGTCAACCGATCACCATCTGGTGGTGAGTTGGGTCAGAGGGTGGGGAAGACTCTGGACAGACCTGGTAAGCCCAAACGTGTAGTGCGGGTAAATTGGGAACGTCTGGAGGAGGCCCCTGTCCAACAGACTTTCAACTCACACCTCCGGTGGAGCTTTTCGTGCATCCCTGTGGAGGCTGGGGGCATTGAACCCGAGTGGACAATGTTCAAAGTTTCTATTGCTGAAGCTGCGGCGAGGAGCTGTGGTCTTAGGGTCTTAGGTGCCTCAAGGGGCGGTAACCCACGAACACCGTGGTGGACACCGGTGGTCAGGGAAGCCGTCCGACTGAAGAAGGAGTCTTTCCGGGATATGTTATCCGGAGGACTCCCGGAGGCAGTTGCAGGGTACCGAAGGGCCCGAAGGGCTGCAGCCTCTGCCGTGAAAGAGGCAAAGCAGCGGGTGTGGGAGAAGTTTGGAGAAGACATGGAGAAGGACTTTCGGTCGGCACCAAAGTGCTTCTGGAAAACTGTTCGTCACCTCAGGAGGGGGGCGGGGAACCATCCAAGCTGTGTACAGTAAGGATGGGACACTGTTGACCTCAACTGAGGAGGTAATAGGGCGGTGGAAGGAGCACTTTGAGGAACTCCTGAATCCGACTAATACGCCCTCTATGTTAGAGGCAGAGCTGGAGGATAATGGGGGATTGTCGTCGATTTCCCAGGCGGAAGTCACTGATGTAGTCAAACAACTACACAGTGGCAAAGCCCCGGGATTGATGAGATCCGTCCAGAAATGCTCAAGGCTCTGGGTGTGGAGGGGCTGTCCTGGTTGACACGCCTTTTCAACATTGCGTGGAAGTCTGGGGACGGTGCCAAAGGAGTGGCAGACTGGGGTGGTGGTTCCCCTTTAAAAAGGGGGACCAGAGGGTGTGTGCCAATTATAGGGGTATCACACTTCTCAGCCTCCCTGGTAAAGTCTACTCCAAGGTGCTGGAAAGGAGGGTTCGGCCAATAGTCGAACCTCGGGTTGAGGAGGAACAATGCGGATTCCGTCCTGGTCGTGGAACAACGGACCAGCTCTTCACTCTCGCAACGATCCTGGAGGGAGCCTGGGAGTATGCCCAACCGGTCTACATGTGTTTTGTGGATTTGGAGAAGGCGTATGACCGGGTCCCCCGGGAGATACTGTGGGAGGTGCTGCGGGAGTATGGGGTGAGGGGGTCTCTTCTCAGGGCCATCCAATCTCTGTACAACCAAAGCGAGAGCTGTGTCCGGGTTCTCGGTAGTAAGTCGGACTCGTTTCAGGTGAGGGTTGGCCTCCGCCAGGGCTGCGCTTTGTCACCAATCCTGTTTGTAGTATTTATGGACAGGATATCGAGGCGTAGTCGGGGTGGGGAGGGGTTGCAGTTTGGTGGGCTGGGGATCTCATCGCTGCTCTTTGCAGATGATGTGGTCCTGATGGCATCATAGGTCTGCGACCTTCAGCACTCACTGGATCGGTTCGCAACCGAGTGTGAAGCGGTTGGGATGAGGATCAGCACCTCTAAATCTGAGGCCATGGTTCTCAGCAGGAAACCGATGGAATGCCTTCTCCAGGTAGGGAATGAGTCCTTACCCCAAGTGAAGGAGTTCAAGTACCTTGGGGTTGTGTTCGCGAGTGAGGGGACAATGGAGCGGGAGATTGGTCGGAGAATCGGGCGCAGCGGGTGCGGTATTGCATTCAATCTATCGCACCGTTGTAGACGAAAAGAGAGCTTAGCCAGAAGGCAAAGCTCTCGATCTACCGGTCAGTTTTCGTTCCTACCCTCACCTATGGTCATGAAGGCTGGGTCATGACCGAAAAGAACGAGATCCAGGGTACAAGCGGCTGAAATGGGTTTCTCAGGAGGGTGGCTGGCGTCTCCCTTAGAGATGGGGTGAGAAGCTCAGTCATCCGTGAGGAGCTCGGAGTAGTGCCGCTGCTCGCTGCGTCGAAAGGAGCCAGTTGAGGTGGTTCGGGCATCTGGTAAGGATGCCCCCTGGGCGCCTCCCTAGGGAGGTGTTCCAGGCACGTCCAGCTGGGAGGAGGCCTCGGGGAAGACCCAGGACTAGGTGGAGGGATTATATCTCCAACCTGGCCTGGGAACGCCTCGGGATCCCCCAGTCGGAGCTGGTTAATGTTGCTCGGGAAAGGGAAGTTTGGGGTCCCCTGCTGGAGCTGCTCCCCCCGCGACCCGACACCGGATAAGCGGACGAAGATGGATGGATGGATGGATGGAGAATTCCTCTTATACTGTACTGAGAATACTAACTGAATGAATGTGGAGGCTTTAAAGGAATACGCCACTGTTTGTTGAAATAGGGCTTATCACGGTCTACCCTGGCTGTAGATAGGTGGGCCAACGCATTTTTTGTCTCAGTGCAAGTAATTAGGTTGTTTTTTTGTCTTTTGTTGGCTCACTTTTACTCACAACATGCTAACATAGGATTCCATTCACTACGCTAAGCTAACTAGCGGCGGCGCTGCCGGTGTTGCACCGGACTAAAACAATGCATGCACAAAAACTGCATTGGCCTACCTATCTACAGTTAGGGGAGACCGTGATAAGCCCTATTTCAACAAACGGTGGCGTATACCCCTTTAAAACACAAATGTATTTTCCTTATCCTATGCTTGCATCATACAGTCTATGGCTAGCATGCGCATTCACACATATTGTGTCTATCAAGTAAAATCAATTCATATTGCAGGATGTTAACTATGTCTGTTAAAATGTTTAGCGTAATGACCACAAGCAACATTCCTCCCGCTGTTGCTCTTCATGTACCTCCATCCTCTCTCCCACACCCTTAATTTCGTCTCTCTCTCCCTCCCTCTTTTCGTCTCTCCTCTCATTCCTACTCCCTCCTTCTTGCATTTCTCTCTCTCTCTCTCTCTCTCTCTCTCTCTCTCTCTCACACACACACACACAAACACACACACACACACTCTCCCTTTCTTCAGCCTCCTCGCAGTCCAGATGGCCTAGCTGCCCCCACACTCACTCCCCCACATACACTCACTCGATACACTCCACCCTACTCCTCCTCTCCCCTATGGGAACAACTCTTCCTTTAAAGGAATAGCCCTTATCTTCCCCACCCCAAACACTACTATGCTCATATTCAAAATGTATGCAACCCCCCCCCCCCCCAACCAAACACAAACACACACACACACTCTTCAATACATCTCTACTGTCCATCCACAGACCACAGGCTTATATACGCCCACTCAAATAAACGCTGACGCAAAATAATTTGTTCACAATTCTCCTCTTCTGCAGTACAGTGTCTGATGAGAGTATAGTAGGAGTGCTGGTATTGTAGGTGTGATATATGGCACAGTGAGATGTGGCCAGAGCATGGCTGTTCTTCCCATGTTTGTGCTTTGTTTTTATTGTTTTATTCTTCTCATTCCATCACACAAAAAATCATTTCATCTCCTCTGATAATCTGTTCACCGACACCTTTCCATGGTGACTCAGCTGTTGCTAAGCAAAGCCAGGATCTTTAGAATGTCTTTCAATGAGATGCACATGGTTCATGGCATGGCGAGAAACTGGCATTGGGAGGACTGCCGAGAAACCTATCACAAGTGCAATCCTACCTGCGATCAGGCACGGAGCACCAGAGAGAAACTAAGGGATGGTTGTCAGAGCAGAGAGAGGTGGGACTACTACTGGATGAGGGAAGAGGACTATTGTTGTAGTGTGTACTTGTGTTGATTGGCCAGGGAATAAAGGAGAAAGGGGGGATAGTTGGTGTATGAACAGAGTGTTTTCTAGGGCTTGGTGTGTGGTGGTGGTGTAGGCCAGGGGAGGAGGGTGTGGTTAACGGTTATAGCACTCACAGGAAGTCGTGAGGCAGGGAAACGGGAAGTGAACCACCCCCACACTGTTCCAAGGCCGTGGCGGCGCTGTCCTCGGGGCTGGAACTAACTGACCTCAGCTCACAGCTCCAACCACACCTTGTAGACACCCCCCCCCACACACACACACACACACACACACACACACACACACACACACACACACACACACATACAGAAGATGATGCATGGTCACTTGCTCACATAAACAGAGATTGCCGAAGTAGACGTCAACCATGTCTGGTCATAGGTTACACACACACACACACACACACACACACACAATCTGTCACCACACAACAATAACATATCGGTGACATACAATTAAAGATGAATAAGTATTTATTGTTATAGATTAACTGTCTCAAGCTATTTTTATGTTTCTAGATATTGATTTTCATACAGCCACAGTTCTCGGCAGGTTGAAAATCAGTTAAAAAAATAAATGTAAAATTGAAATATGTGAGATTTGTAGAGAATTGGCTAGGTTTCTTTAAGTTATAAAAATGCTCCAAAACATGACAGCTCCATAATAAGTGCTCTTAAAGCAACGACAAATGATCTGACAATGTGTTTAGCTTATAAACCGGCAATACTTTGAAAGAGATGTGATGAAATTGAAGTCTTTTACATCAAGCACCTTTTTTTTTCTTCCGTGACATAAGCTAACCTGAACTTCCTCACAGAGCCTCAGACTGCGCGGTATGCCAGCCGCCTTCGCTGACACTTGGCCACCATGATCTGGCTTTTCAGTCGACACACACGTTTATTCAGTTCATTCATTACGAGCCAACTGACCCCAGGCGACGTGGCTCAAACCCTTCAACCTGGTCAGCTGACTTAATAGAGAGAATGCTGTGGTGCAACAAAGGTTAAAGCTAGGAGAGCTAGTGTGAAAAGACAAAACACACACACACACACACACACACACACACACACACACACACATTGCAATAATTCAAACATGTATTATTAACTGAGTCAAACAGAGTAAAACATGAAGACAGATGATGAAAATAAACACGTTCCCATCTCCACCAATAAGATAACAGTCAGTGTATGTAGTCAGTGACCAATGTGACCCTGATCATCATGGTTGCACATTATGTTACCTTGGTGACCGGGTTTAATCTCTCCACAGAGAGCTGCATCCCAATCTGACCCTTAACCCCGATGAAAGAAAGGTCACCGGGGTCACACACTCCTATGGTTCATTTTCTACACGACCATTTTCCTGGTGAAGGGTGTTTGTAATATCAGCTTTCATGGGCAACAGCAAAAAAGCAAAAGCCCCTGGTAATTTGTTAAATTGTAACGAAGTTGTCGTGATAGGATTACTGCAAACCAGACTAAAGATACTGTGAGTTTGTCTGTCTATTTTATGTTTGAAACATAAATAGCAAAGATTGCAACACTCCGTTGTCCTTTGAGTTTTGGCAGTGTTGTAACAGGGTGCACCTGTTTTTCATAAAGACCTATAAGCAAAAACAATGAAAACCAATATAGGCACAATAAAACCAGAAGCACATGTCGTACAACGCTGTAACAGTTTACATCCAGTTAGTTTTTAAGGCCACATAAATATTTACATTTATTTACATTCTCTCTAAGATTCATGTGACCTTTTTTTTCTAGTTTCTAATACAATCTTTGCAGAAAAATGTATTAAGGTCTGTTGGACAAAAAAACAGAAACGCCTCTGAGTTGAACTCTAAGTCTTTTTTTTTTATGATTTTCTTGTGTCTGAATATGGGCCATACATACTCTCAAAGGAGTAGCATAATCTGGAAATAGTAAAGGGCTTTCTTATCTGTTGCGGGGAGAGTCAGTAAAAAATATATTGTACTACATTTAAAAGCAACTTTGGAAAGATTTGTTTGAATACATCAAGGTCCCTCCATCTAATTTTGCACTTAATTTTATACATGTCATTTTTAGATTTCCATTATATATTAATCTCAGTGAGAGGTCAGAATGTAAAAAGATATTGCATTATATTCTCCTGAAAGGGTGTGCACATGCCACTGTACAGATCTCACCAGAAATAAGTTTTTTAAAGCATTCTTTAAAAAAAAAAACGTCTAGGAGTTGAATGCCATTTTGTTAAATTTTTTATTTTAATAAACAATTCAAAAGGCAAGGAGACAAAAAACATGAAATGTAACGAGTAATGCTGCATAAGTAAATGATGATGTATGCCGTGATTTCTGTTGCACACACAAAGATATAGAAACAAGTGAACAGTAAAATGTGTTTACCGAAACCAACTCAATTATAAAGGGTATGTAGGTCTCGATTCAAAATACTAGATTTGATTTATTTAAAAAGTTCCACAGAATTTGAAATACTTTAAAGTAACAAATTATAGCGTGCATTCTGAATGAATTTACTTTATGATATATATATATATATATATATATATATATATATATATATATATATATATATATGTAAGTATATGAATACACTTTCTTATCCTGCACCTTGTAAATTTATTGTGCATATGAATAATGGGATTAATAAGAGAAATGGCTTCTGCAGATGTCAAATAAGAACAGCAGAACTGATTGAACGGCTTTACACTAAGATGGGCTCAAACAACAGTCTCAGCGTCTTAGGGTAAATACATCATCACAAATAGTACTTTGTCTCAGTATTTTAAAATAATATCACGTTAAAGCAGCATGTGAGGTGACATTCAACAAGTCTGTTTTCTATCATTTTCAGTAATGAAGTAGCCATTCTTGAAGACATTTAAACAAAATCATTGAATGGGTGATTTAGCTTTGAGATAAAAAAAAAACATAATAAAAAAAATGAAAATTATCAAAGGGTTTTTCCACAAGCGGCAACAGCCTCTGCTCCCTAGTTAGTGTGTACACTGCTCCCTCTACTGGTAAATAGGCAGCGTTATGTTGCTCTCTGTTTTACAGTAAAACTGCAGAGCTCTGTGTGAGGACAAAAGACCGCCATATGTCATTTATTTTGAATATTACCTTTTATAATAAGTGAAATAAGTTTATTTTACTCCGTTGTGCTGATTTTTAATATTCAACTTGATTAAATATATCACAGAGAAACCGGAAATGTATATTTTGTCAATAAAGTCTGGCAAATCTTAGCCATTAAATGAAATATTCCTTATTTACACACTTGATGAAATATGAAAAAGGAGAGTTGTCTATCTGGTGAGCAGATAATTCAAAACCTTGCTTTCTGAATATCCAAACATATTCAAGCACAGTCCAGGCAGGATTTTTTGTTTTGATTTTGGTGTTCCTCCTTATAATCTGCTGAGGTGAGTTAGCATTTCATGGGCTGACGAACCTGAGATTGAGCCTGAAATTACCATTCTCAGGTTGGACAGTCCTAGAAAGAACCACTCAAGAGTTAAAGCAGGACTTGGCGTGCTGCTTCAGGCTGCTCCGTGAGCCTCAGCACGCAACAGTGTCCACACTGAGTGCAAGTCCTTTGACAAAAACAAAATCACTTGATTAAAAAGATGCAATAAATGTCTATTTGTATGTATCTATAAAACATTTTTTTTTTTACTATTTGAGGATAATTCTGGTCCGTTCACACATCTGAAAATGTGCACCTTCTGGGTGATACGCTGGTGGGTGTTACTGTTTTCTGCATACTATGAATGTTCCGATGCCCAACTTTCTACTTTATGGAAAAGAATAATACTGAATGAATACTGTTGGTCACCAGCATTGCTAATCACCATCCTCCAGAGGCTGTGCTTTTTTTTTTTAACTCATTACACAAAATGTAATAACAGTGTCTGCTCAAATAACCTGTACTCTAGGGTTTTGATTTTTGTGACCAAAGGAGGCTATTTTGTTGTTGCTGTGTTGTAAAGTCATTAAACAAATAAAACTATAAATTAAGATAATTCAGCATCCATAATGTGACACAATGTAGATTGACAGTTTGAATTTTGGCGCCAGAAACAACCTTCATCCATTAAGAATAAAAAATTAGAAAATATACCTAAAAAAGCCATCGATTAAAGTAACAATAGTGACTTTTGTTCCTCCTGTAAAAAAAACAACAAAAAAAATCTATACATATGTCACTCGGTCTTTATGTTTATAGGAGGATACAGATGCTGTCCTCATTGTAAAATTTCATATCTCATTTCAATAACATGTAGCTTTTACAATGACAAACTCCAAATAGCCACAATTAAATGCATTTACACAACATATCTGGCTCATATGCATGCAAATGTTCTCATTCAAAAAACTCAGAGCACAATATAAGAAGTTTAACATCACAACTGGCTCTCTGTTGTTAGCTAACCTGCGCTGAAATCACTCAGAGAGCAATTAAACACTCCAACAACAGAGCCTAATGCACAAACTGCATCTCATACTAAAAACATCTAAATCACCCTGGCCTGACTTTATGAGGATAGTCCAATCACTTACAAATGTTACTCTCGTGATTAACTATGCAGATGGAAAGCATGCATGCACGCACGTCTGCACGCACACACACACACACACACACACACACACACACACACACACACACACACACACACACACACACAGAGAAAGAGTGAAAGGAGAAAGAGGGAGAGAAAGGGAAAGACAATACTTTACCCTCTTCAACAGTCTAATCCAAATCCTCTTCTCATGATTCAGAAAATACTTCACCGTCTGAATTATTCATCTTCAACTATTTGCATTAAGCCACTGTGCTGTGTTGGCCTACTCATACCATCACTTCAACATTTACAGACACACTCACTGCCAGATAGCACATTAACCAAACAAAAAACAGCCATAAATACATAGCTACTTTCCATGTTTCCTCCCTTTCATCTCGCAACAATCATTACAATAATGGAGGATTGTGGAAAGTTTGTGTTGAGTCTCCTTCTCTCTAAGAGCTTTCAAAGTCTCCTCTGCGTACTTCTTACCCACATGGCAGACCCTCTGACTCCTCAGACCCAGTCAAGGCAGACAGGGAAACAGTCTTCGTCATTGTAAAGTCAAGACCAAAAGAAGGCACACAGGAAGAGAGCAGAGCAACCTGGAGCCAAGCTAGTGACATGAGGATGAAAAAGAAACACAGGTCGCTTAGTTAGAAAAGGCCACTCCTGCTGTCTCTACTGAGCTGTGACCTCATCATGCTCTGTACTACCAATGGGGATGCAACACACAGACATACACACACACACACACACACACACACACACACACACACACACACACACACACACACACACACACACACACACTACCTTCCTGTTTGTCAGTGCTGGTGGTAAACTTTCCACTGACATCTCCAATCAAAGGACGAATATGAAGTTTTAATGCATTTTGACTTTCAAAATAATAATGAAAAAACATCTGCATTAAATTAAAATCCTTTTCAGGAAAATGTCATCATGCAATGGAAGATAGAACTCATTTGTGTGTGTGTGTGTGTGTGTGTGTGTGTGTGTGCGTGTGTGTGTGTGTGTGTAGAGGGGCAAAATTGCAAAATGTGACTTAAAAAAGGAATAGCAGGCAAACATATCTTTACATTTATGGGAATTTAACAAATGAACTCATAACATTTTAATCACAAGTCAGCAGTTTAAAATGTCTTAGAATACAAAAAAATCTTTCAAATGTATGACAGTATTTTGCGTATTTAACTCTAGAAAAACTAGAGCAGTAAAGGAAGAAAAATGCCGCTGCTGAGCTTCGTGATATTCTTAGCTCTTGCACGTCTTTTGACTTGTCCTTCTCACACCCCATCCGCCTGAAAAGAGATGCCTCTCGTGGGTCAATATCTAACAGGCTGCCGGTTTGTAATTGTCCATCGGCCTCATCAAATGTGTGTCAATCATACTTTACCATGGTTGCCGTCTTGACAGCTGTCGAGGGTGATAATTATGGAAAGTGATGGAGGATATCACGGTTCCTTTCCATGAGAAGAGGACAACCACAATATCCTTCCTGTTCATTTTATGTGTAAGTAATCTCTTTCTGTCTTAAAATGTTTGATAAAGGAAAAAAAGATATGCGGGTAATGGTGACAGGTTTACGTTATGCGCTGAGAGGTGTGTTTCACTATAATAACTCTTGACAATATATACAAATAAGACTAAGATATGACCTCTGTTTAACTGGTGTGAGCTTGCGGAACACTAGAAAACAATTCATATTTGACATGAATGAAATAATACACTGTTAGCCATTTAAAAGCTTTACTGCACTTTTATTAATCAGCAGCAGCAGTGGTAAACACAAAACAGCACACAGTCAAACACTGAGGCTGAGAACACAATCGATGAATTTTCAGTACAGAGTGACTAACATTTGTATTCAGCAGAAAGCACATACCGCATACAGTACAGGTGAGTAAATGGAAAATGAATGGTGTGCCAACAGTAGTAACAGTGCTTGTAGCTAATGTGGCTACAAGTTGTATTCAGTTCTTGTTTTTTACACTTCATTTTTTTTCTACAAAAATGTGAAAAAAATCTAAGACAAAAAAAATAAATAACTTTTTTTTTTTTTTTTTTTTTTTTTTTTTTTACAGATGATCCATTTATTATAATTATTGTGAACTTGTTAAAACGAACATCCTATTAATGAATATGCAACACTTCTCCCCTTTAGATATGGATGAACACTTTGGAGTGTGACAAATATTAAAAAGGCAACCTTAACAGTCAGATCTCATTCATTTCAATACTAATACCATGTATACAAATAATTTACTAGCAGGGCTTTGCGAACACCGCACTTTTTGAAATATAGATGTTCTGAGTCTATATGCATCCTCAACTCAGCAGCCCTTTTATTTTATTATATTTTTTTTTTTATTAAAACCAACAAAACCATCTAGTGCATGAAAAATGGAGGCATAAAGCAGTAAGCGTGAGACTAAAATAAACGTTTAATCTGTGTTTGTTAAATGCAGATGACCCATTTTAAGAGCACCAAAAACATGCATGCATTGCCTGCTGACTGGTCAGGTCTATCCATAGGAAAGACTATGTAATTGAAGGACATGCTGAATAAATATACACCACAAGTGCATACTTTTGGCTGTATAATGAAAAAACGTTTTTAACACCCGTTTCCACTGGTTAGGTCAGCATCCACGAAAAGAAAAAGGGTGAACCATAGAGCTAAAAAAAAAAAAAAAAAAACGATACACCCACACATTTTCCGATTGCAAGGTCCTTCAGATAGTGCTCATGGCGATGGAAGTTGAGAAACACAAGTTCATGTTCCGATTTTACATGTGTCAAAGTTGTGAGAAAAGTATGTGGTAAAAAAATAAACTTAAAAGCTGGATGTCTTTTTTTTTTTAACGGAAATCCACATTCAGTTGTGTCGTCCACAGTACACGGCTTAAGGCTAGATCTCTTTTCAAAGCAACATGCCTGCAAATTTCAGAGATTGTCACAATTTAAACACTAAAATTAAATATTTGTACTTAATAACATACTGTAAATATAAAAACATTTCATACTTCATTACCCAACTTTTCACAATAGCATTTACATAAGATAAAATTATATACTTTACAATTCCAACAAGGTTTACTGTACACTTGCAGTGTTTTGTCCTGTTTTCAGATGATTTCTCAGGGCACCTTGTTTGGCCCTTGAAGGATGCACGTTACGGCCCAACAGAGGCAAAGAATATGTCCTCACAATGTCCTCTGAGGGGCACAGCCCTGAATCACATGATAAGTTGTATAAGATAATAATTTAATCAGTAACTGGGCTCATCCATCTCTTCGTCGCTCCAGTCAGGGGGTGCATCTGTTCCAAAGTACCGATCCCCAAAGTTTCCTGCAAAGACGAAAAACGTAAAGTAAATACAATGCAATAAACCATGGTTGTTGCTGGGTTTTTGGAGCACTTAGGTCAGGCGTGTCAAACTCAATTTCCTTAAGGGCCACACTGGAAAAAGAGAATTGCACCAAGGGCCAGACATGTATCATATAGTCTTCTCACTTACAGTTTGGTCCACATAAAGCCCTGAAAAAGTGAGCAAAAAAGTTCCAAAGCCATCCTAGAATTTAGCAAATCGAGCAAAACAATGATTACATTTTCTAAGTAGGCTACCACCCAGCTGACTCACAATAACCTGTCTCACAGCCTGAATATGCAAACTCTCTGCTTCTGGGGGAAATTCTAAGTCTCAAAGTCGGCAAATTTGCCAAATTGAGTGTCGCGTAAAAGTTGAAAAACAGTTTCCCATGTTTTTGGTTTGGCGCACGACCAGGCGGGCCAAAATTTATTGTGAACCTAAATTGATATGCGGGCCGGATCACAATGTGCGAGGGGCCGGATTTGGCCCGCGGGCCTTGAGTTTGACACATGTGACTTAAGTGCAAATAACATCATACGCACCTAAGCGTGTTTGCATATTAGTGAGGTAATCGCACAATTTATTTGCATTAAGCTTATTGGTTGTTGGCTGCAGCGAGGGAGAGATCAATACAGCAAAACTTGGAGTGGCATGAGCCTGTGCTGAAGTTGTCGCTAGCTTTGTGGCTATTCCCTTCACTTTCTTTAACCAGCAGGTAGCAAGCAAGAGACTGGAACTTGGCTCGGGTCTTAAAGAGTCGTAGCATGTATTCACCGACAGATCAACTGTACACACTCTGCACTGCTACGTTCATAGCTATAATGTTTCTGCTAACTTCATACTCAACGACACACACCTCCCTCTCTCTTTTTCCCTCTCAGCTATGTGCTGGGCGGACGCCCGTCCTGTGTGTCGGATCGTCATCCAGATGCTCTCCACATTGTTTTTACATTCATAGCATTAAATACAGTCTATGGTACATGTGCTTAGGAGGTGTGCAAAAAAACGCTTAGCAATGTGCCTAAGCCGTAAAATGGCAGGGTAACCCATAAATAGAATATCTTCTTTTCACCATTACTCACCTATGCCAGGTATGATGTGGAAGAGATCATTGACTTTCTTGTCAACAGCTGTGGTGATGATTTTGACCTGTGGGAACGCGTAAGCCACTGAATGGACTCCCATTTCTGCCATTAGCAAAGACACCAGCAGGATCTTGTCCTCCTGAACATCATGGTCCTAAAAATGAAAACACACACACGTGAATACAGGCTACATGAGGGATGCAATTTATTGTAGGCAACGTGGACTTGTGAACAATCAGGCGCACCAACCAGTAGGACTCGAACAGCCATCATGGCAGCAGCTCCAGTGGACACAGTACAGTCCATCAGGATCACATGATCTTCACTGATGTCTTTCGGTAGACGCAGGTAATGAAGCTGGAAAGGTTTACAGACAGCATGTGGGTTAATACCAATCTCAATAAACAAGACCAGTACCATCCTGTAGCTATATCATGGGTGGCATTATGCAGAAATTGCCTAACCTGACAATATCCTAGAAAGGAAACGTAGATAAGCAAAAAGTATGATGAAACCACAAGTCCAAGCTGCAGCAAACTCAATGTCAGATATTACTAAAGAATGTGTTCATATGTGAATAACCTCATGTTTATTTGCAAGTTTCCATATTTAAAAAGGACAATAAAAATATTTGTAGGACAATAATCGCAAAATGTTTTACACAACTGTGGGCTTAGATCAAATGTTGATAAAATGCATGAAAGCCTCTCATGGTTTAAAGTTAAAAATAGATTTGTGCATTCACTAATGTTTTTTTTTTTTTTACATAATGTTACAACAAACAAAACACCTTTTACTTTACATACAAAACTATCTTTTAGTACTGATACACATCATTATCCAACGAGGCATGCAGTAGGAGGTAGTTTTATTTTACCTACAGTGAAAACCAAATCAGTTCAGTTAGGTACAGAGCAATGTGTGAATGGAACTCTCTCCCAAATACTATCAAACAACAAAATACTCAGTATGGTTTTAAAAAAATCACTTAAGAGACATTACCTTCAAAGATATTTCAATATTTAATATATATTTAGAGAGATTCTGTTATAGGCCTTTTCGTTATATTTTATTTTTTTAAATAGATCTATTCAGAGTAGTTTTTTTTTTTGGTGTGAGATTAATTGCGTTAACTGTAAAATATGATTTGTATTTTCAAATGTTGTGTAATGTGAAGTAATGTCTTCGTTCATATGGTGTGTAATGTGATGTTGTAAATTGTATTGTCACATGATAGATTGTAGGACCCCAGGAAGAATAGCTTTTAGAAGCTAATGGGGATCCAAATAAAACAAACAAAAACAACTTCTATAACCTATAAGCTACATTAAATCTGTACCTCTGGTTCTCCCGTGTCCTGGTTGGTCTGGATGAGGATCTTGCCGATGCGGACGTCTTTGCAGACAGCCCTCAGAGCCGGCTCCATGGTCTCCCCGGCTCGCAGTATAGACACGCCTGTGATCTAAAAAAAAAAGAAGAATGAAATGAAAAAGAGGTAAGTTGCATCAGTTTAGGTAGAGACAAAACTCTTTTGAATGGTCTTTAAAATAAAATAAAAGTAAATGGAGTTCACTCACCATCTTTCCGTGGAAAGTCCTGCCTTCATAATCCTCTCCCTGCGGGGTCTGGACTACGCGGACCTGAGATAATATCAAAAATCATAACAATGTCAGTACAATGCTGAACCCAGCGCTATAGTGTACTATAGGAGTCAATACTTTCATTTTCAAATTTCAGTCGTGTGTATGTCTGTGTCATGCAGACCTGTATCTTATGATTAAGGTATGGAAACTTTCCATTGTGGTGACTCGATAAGTTTCCATGCTCATGCTGCAGCCAATTATGTGTATGTCTACCTGATTCTCCTTTTAGCAAAAACAAGCACTTACTCTTTTTCAATTCACCTTTATCTTTCCCCATTTCAAGGCCACCAAATGTATTCTATCTCACTTCTGTTGCTGTGTCTTGTCAGCTTCTATCCATTGGTTAGCTCACGCTTTCATTCTCCTACACGTGTCTCCCATCTATGCCCAGGTATCAGGTTCAGAGTCAATGCCCTACTTAATACAAAGGATTCCAGAACAGTCATGCAGTGCTAGGAATTAATTAACACTGTATCTCAGTGTTTGGCACCTGCGAGGGGAGGAAGGAGAGCGCTCGCTCGATCAACAGACGCATCAACCTCTTGGAGTAGAAGATGAACTCATCACGGCTGGTTTCCTTGTTTCTAAAAGTGGTGATTAGGAAAAGAAAGATGCCAGATTTATAATGAGGGTAGCTGCTGAATACTGCATTTTTTTTTCTTCCTACATGGATACAGATGTACATGTTAATGTGGGTTTCTTGGCTCATACCTGATGATGGTGTGCATGCCCCTGACCTGGGGTGTGCTCTCAAGAACACTGAGGGTCTGGGGGAGGGGTTGGGCCTGGTGTGCAGAAGCTAGGGCTGCCCTGTAACCATGGCAACAAATAGTAGCGCGTGGGTGGTGTGGGGTGAGAAGAGTGGAAAGAGGGAAGATGGACAGACACATGAATATAACACACATTTATACGAGTACAACTGACACCTTTCTGCACGGGTATATACCTGTATGTGCAGGTTTACACACAAGCGTGCACACACAAACTGTATGCAAATTCAGAAAACAAACGCACACAAGACACACAAGACAAAACACACCCACCCACACATACGTGTAAGTACATGCAAAAAACAAATTACATCACAAATAATTTTTCCGTAGTAGTTTGAGCAAAGTTGATAATGGTAGTGTGCAACCACTGTAGTAGGATTACTTGGGAAAAAGCAGACACACAAAATTGCAAAGCACACAGTGCCAGTGTTGAGTATTTTAGTGGAAAATTACAACAGCACGGAGACCATGATAATGGAAAATACATTCAAAATGATCAGTTTTAAGATTAACATAATACTATTAAATTTCACTGTGACATATAAATAGATGCATGATGGTTATTTTCCATGATAGGTCTCTACTACTTGCAATAATTCCCTAGGACTCCACACATACACATTAGGATATCTTGTTAGCCTAGGTCTACCCTGGGCTCTAGAGGAAAAGACACACTGTTACACATCACACAGTGATGCAGTCATGTTGACACTACAGTATCCACGATGTCACCGAGAGACACATTAGCCAGATGCAAATAAAAGAGAAATCATAGCAAGTCTGCTCACATATCCCAGCGAAGTTTCCTCTATAGGGAGAGTTTTTCGACAAAACAACAATCACAAAAGAGGGGACACAGAAAGACGAAAAACAACAGATAAGAGGAGGAAAAAAAATGAGAAGAGACACAACATCAGGTGGATGAATAGATGAAGGGATTAACACACACACACACACACACACACACACACACACACACACACACACACACACACACAGTGAAAAGTGAGACAGCCGAGACTTGAAAATGTCAAATGTCTCGGAAATGAGCTTACCACCGAGGTAGACTGCCATTTTCAGCTAAATAATATCTCTTTGTTATTATTCATGAGTCAGGGAAGAAATTAGTAACAGGCCATGCTTTAAAAGATCTTTACAGACACTAGGGTAAAAGAGAGACGTCTTTTGGATCAGATATTTTATATCTATACACGTGCATCTATTGTGTGCACGCGTGGGAGGTGCACAAGCTGTTGTGCGGCTGTCACTCTTTCACCCTGTAGAACAGTACAGGTTGGTATTTCAGCTCACAGGCCACAGCACATCCTGTGTCTAAAGACAGGCACCACGCTCACTTCCTCTCTCTCTCTGTCTCAGATACTGTGGCCGACATTCAATGGAAAAACTCAGCGCTTTGTAGTAGGGTATTGGAAACTTTCTCTGTGGCTGAGGTATGCGATAGTCAACAATAGCTGTAGCAAGAGCTTCCTCTCTCTCGCTTTCTGTTGTAGTCACTCTCTCTCCTATTCTTGCTGATGCTGAAAGGAGGGGTCAGTGACTTGACTCATTGGTGTATTTTTAGACACAGAAGGCAGGAAGAATGTAAGATGTAATTTCTCTACAAGATATAGAGAAGGAAAACCAACGTCTCTACATTAAATGCTGGCTGCACTACACCGCATTCATACTTTTGATCTTAATTTGACTTTTAAATGTTGACAGCGGCATTCATGCATTTTTTATATTTATTCCATGCTGGTTTCTTTACAATATTTTAGTACAGTCTCATAATCTTTTGATTGATCACTAATTAGCCATATTTGCTCTACAAATACAACAGTGCTGCCTAATGATGTGCCATGGCAGCCAGCAGATCAGTGGAAGGTAGAGGTTGGTTTTGCTGGCCTCTTTTCATCTCTCTCCCAATAAGAAGCTGAAGCAGTCGGGGAACTGGACAGATGGTGAGAAGAGAATGATAGACAGGATAAAGGCCACTCTACCTGACGCTGAGCTCGCGCTGTAAACCATGGAGGCATTTGGGGTGAAGGGGAAGTGGGGAGAGAGAGGGTGAGAAAGCAGTCCATCAGCGGCGTGTGTGTTAATGTGTGTGTATGGTGGGGAGAAAACAAGGCAAACTGCATTGTGGCACAAAGTGCTCCCCACAAGCAAAAATGTGCATTTGGGGACAATTAGTGCATGTTGCACAACAAATCCAAAAGTCAAAACAGCACACTGGTTCAGTATTGAAAGGCTTATTCTGAAGAGGAAGCAGAATGTATTCCTAAATGTGAAAACACAATGCTTTGGCTTATTGGATGATGACTATCAAGTATATAATCTGTGTTTTATAATCCTTAGGGCTGTAACTCAGCACTAGTAAAGTACTAACTTACAAATGTCAGACCTCAATAAGACAGATAGTAAGAGTGAAGACTTAATAGTTGTTAGTTTGCACCAAATAAGTGACTACAATTAATAAAGGCTTTCACAATACTTATCTAATTATTCTGTTCACACTTACTGAACAAGCCTGAAACAATCATGCACATTCATCCTCCCCTAAAATCTGTGTAGTGCATTTTCTATCCACCAGAGGGAGTGATCGAGCTTGTAATTACTGACAAAAATATTTGAGGGCTGGTTGCAGCTACACCCTTTCTGAGTGCCAATCGTCCCAACAGTATACTAAAAATTGCTTTCAGCTCTAACACCAACCAACACAATAATAATAACACCACCAGGAAGGATGAATAAAGGGACATAATGCTCCACTAATACGTCATATACACTGGCATGGCACATTCTCTGTGTGAGAGTGTGTGTGTGTGTCTATTTAGATCTGTATATAGGTGAGACCTCTCCTACCTCCTCCAGCTGACTGTGGACATGCTGCACGATCAAATCGATGGCCACCATGTTGCCCCCACCTGATGGGATGACAAACAGAAACACAAAGTGGCATTGGGGTTTACTTCAAAATTACTGGAGGGAATAAACAGTGACTTATCTCATTTCACACCAGTTAATGAGTTTATTCCTTGTTATATCACTGGTATCATAGTAGTAGTTAAGTACGGTAATATTGAACCTATTAACATATGTATGTGGAGAATGCACGCACCACGTGGGACCACAATATCAGCCAGGCGCATGGTGGGTTCAATGTACTGCTCAAATGCTGGCTTGACAAATTTGTTGTACTGTTTGATGACACCCTCAATGTCTCGGCCCCTCTCTGTAATGTCCCTCCGCAACCGACGCACCAGCCGGATGTCGGAGTCTGTGTCGACAAAAATCTTCATGTCCAGCAACTGACAGGAGAACATGACACATTAAAAATGTTAAAATAAACATGAAGCTTTGTATCACTTTCACACAAAGATTATGTGGGGAAAAAAATGGCAAGCTAGAAATACCTTCTTACTATTTTTATTTTTTTTTGCTTCTTTGTGGTTTTTTTAGGTCAAACCATAGGAGCATAATTTGGCCTAGAGTTGTGTCATGATATATCAATTATGTCTAGACATTTGTTTAAAAGTTGAAGGTTACTGCACTTAAAATGAATATTATTAATATTATATTTTCTCTTGACAACCACTGTGTTCAGAAAAAAATGGGTCTTGAAATAAGTCTGATATTGGTGAACAGGGTTTTTCCTGCATAGAGGCATTTTTGGCGCCCCTCAAATAGGTTTTAGCCATCCCCAAAGGAAAATCACCAGCACAAAATGATAAGAATTGAGAATAAAAATAGCAATTTAAATCCTCTCTAAATGTTTTTAGCAGCAATTTACCAAACAACGTTGAACAAGCAAACATTGTCGTCCCCCAAAAGCCCATTCTGAGCCAGGAAAAACCCTGGTGAATACAAAAATGAATCCTGATAAGGACAATTTAGCTGTTGAAACACTGCTTTTTAAATAAATTATCAAAGTGTGCAGTGACTCTTGAATAATCTTTATAATTTAATCTGTTTACTTTTGTCAGCCAGCACCCACCAGGTATGTGTTTAACCTACTTTAAGTACGATTGAAGGGCAATGTGTTTTAATTACATAAACTGCAGCTATATTCCCGTTCTTAAAGTACAGTACTGTATGTTATTTCTAGACTAGAAAAAACAGCATTTTGTTTTCCAACTCATTATAGTTTAATGCTTTATAATCACATCCCATATAATAAATCTTTAACATCTGAAAACATTAACTTGTATTAGTCTGTGTATGAAAATACTTGTCAATCAATTTGGAACTAATAGGTAAGGATAAGGATAAAGGATAATTCTGTTAAATAAGTGACATCTTACAGCTGAATAATAAACTTGTCATTGTTCTCTGGTAGACAAAGTATCTTTCTTCACTTCAAACATGTCTCACATTTCTGTGCTGCAATTTCTTGGCACTTATCAGCCAACATAAATGCAGATGCATACAAATATATCTGTGATATCGGCTGATATATCATATCTGATATATCCAATCCATTGCTTTAAAAATACAATTGAAAATTGTTCCCTCCCATATTATGCACAGAAAAACAAGTTTGACGACATGCACAGATAAAAATAAATTTGACACCAGCACATTCAACTGACCAGCTAAACAAGTTAGAGGACAATAACCTTGCCCTACCTGCAAGAGCTTTTTATCTGCAAAGGACATGATTCCCTCAAAGATGATAACACTGGCTCCATATACGGTTTTCTGTGGTGGACACATGTGCACGTATTATTACAGTTCAAAGTTCATACACAGTACATGGACATACAGACAGCATAAGTTATTGCAACAACCATCATCCTCAATCCTAATTTGACAGGTGCTACTGATGAGAGAATATCTAACTGTAGTTAAAGAGATATTTTGCTGATTTAAATCCAGCTCTGTGTCATGACCCGCGGAATGGAGAAGCGGATGTCTGCCGAGATCTGCCGTCGCTCCTTCGTGCGCTGACACCACAGAAGGAAGCCAAACATCGTTCATTTGCACACACTGCCCACACAAAGATGATACAGAGCTGGTTTAAAATGGGCAAAGTATCCCTTTAATGGATATGAAAGTATAAACACAAGAAATCACAATAATGGCTTGTCAGTAACCATCTGGAGTAGTAGATTTGCAGAGTCACATTGACTCTGAACCTCTAGCGAGGGAGATTCAAAACCTCTACCGCATGCCAATAAACTCACAAAGTGCATTGCAATGTGTTTGGGTGTGTGCTTTCATCCTTACCCACTCCTTCTGTCTCCCATGAGTTGTAAAGTCATAGACAGGGATTTTTACGCTCTTGCCCTGTTTGAGTTTGTGCAGGGTGTGTGTCAACAAATCAAAGTCAAAGGCATCAGGGTGGTCAAAGTTATAGTCATTACTGGCAGCCCGAGTCTGCTGTTCCGGGGACAGGACCTGAGGATCGCAACAATGCCAGAATTACTTTACAGCGAACTTGCCAAAACAATAATGCTTTCAAAAAAATGACAAAAAATAATTTCCTGATCAAAATACTTTCTCTGTCTCACAGTTTCTGGCTTTTGCTAAGACACAAAAAAGTGTTTGAAAATCAACAATAGAAATGCATTCCAATAAAACAGGCACACTTGCTCAAATAATGGATTGCCACATAATTTACATAAGCTTATGCAAAAACACTTAGACACGGATCAAGTTAGGGGACCTAAATTTAGGAGAACATCATGCGACACTGTGACGTCTGTACCAGGTGGTGTGTGTGTGTGTGTGTGTGTGTGTGTGTTTGTGTGTGTGCGCCCTCAGGGTGGTTGAGCATTGAAAGCCCAGACCTGGTATTTGGCAGTTTTAGAACAGCAACACTCCCATCTCAAGTTAACTCAAGTCAGTACCACTGGCTAGTGGTAAATCCCTCCTACTCTGCACAGCCTGAACCGCTGCTGTCAGATTGTGACAGGATTACATAACCGGAGAGTGGGTGGAGGTATTGAGGGGCAAGAATGATGGCTCTTGCTTGATTGCTCTCCAACACTCTTTTTCTCTCCCCAATTCGCTCACCACTGTGCTTCTCTTTTAACTCATCCGCCCTCTAATATTTTATTCTTTCTGTCTGTCTTACTCTCATTTCCCCTCTGGGATCCAAAGGCATCCTATTCTGTCTTTCACGCAGTCTCATTCTTTCCTTCCTTCTGGCTGCTGAAGGGTTAGAAGCCATTCAAGACTAGTGATTTATTGGACTTATCTGATGATCTCAAGAATCTGAAAGCATTTGAATTGATGTGAAAACATGAACAAACATGTCAAAATTCAGGTAAGCTACATTTGAAATAATAGGCATCCAGGATCTTAACCTCACATAACAACATTCATAAACAGGTGCGTGGCTGCATGCAAATAGACACACACTATACAGACCACACATACTGCACCACATGCACACCTTGTAAAACGAGTCCATTGAAAGTAGTACAACCCATGGAACATCTAGATCTTCAATAATTTTCCTGGCTACGGTTGTCTTTCCTGAAGCGCTGCCGCCACACAGACCTGTGACAGAATATCGACACAGACATTAGGTAATATTTGCATACACATAATTGCAAAAGTAATTTTAAAATACCTTCGCCTGGTGGGAATGTAGTGTACTAGTGCTAGCTTGACAGGGCACCCCATTACTTACACATTGAGGTTGCTTTAGGCTATTACTTGCATGTAGAGAGGCAGGCAGAAACATTGCTTCAAATGAAATACCCCCAATAATTGCTATTGCCAATTGCCAATAATGACTCTGAAAGAGCTTGTCAATACACATTAGCAGTAAATATAGTGACCGTTTACTTCTGCAAAGGGCACTTCTTATCTGCTTATACAGGGTATCAGTTAACTTACTTTCCAACACATATATATTCCTGTGTCAAACGTGTAAGGTACCCAAATCTTTAGATTTAGACTTTGGACTCAATTCTTGATCTAGTCTAGGGCTGCTTTTTTCTTCAGTTTTGAGAACTCACTCTTAAAAAGATGTACAGTATTGGTACTATGTGTTTAGATGTATGACACTGCAAATGTATGGTAGAATATACTTGGAATGAAACAAAGATTTGAAAGAAAGAAAACACCAGTGTTTTTACATTGCGGTGTGCATCTCTTTAAGTGTCCTACCAATGACGAAGGCATCTTTGGACTGTGCTCCATGTTCGTTGTACCAGGGTGGGCGGCCAGCGGTGTAGATGGTTCGTTTGGAGGTGCGTAGGAGAGGAGGCTCGGACTTGCACTGACTGGTAGTCCTTTTCCTGGGTGAAAGTCCTGTGCTTACCGAGGGGAGAAGCCGGTCCAGTGATCCCTCCCCACCTCCACTGTAAAGCAACAAACACACAACAAAGCATGCTATCACTGTCAGCTTTTTTTTTTGGCATTTTATATTTGTAGTAGTAGTGCTATATACTGCAATAAAATGGCTTGTGGTCACAGTATGAAAGGGATTTTTATTTAACTTACTGGATTAAACTACACACTAAAACATACGATAGTACAACCACTGTTCATCAGTGCCATACGTTGTATTTGAACAGTGGTGAAAGCCGGCAATAAGGCCGTCGAGAACAAGAAAGCCATGATGACACAAATGCAATTAGCTCCTTCTTGTTCCTCTCCAGTGATAAAACACACACACCAACAGACAGAGACAGTTTGAGTGTGCAACTGTGGGATAGAAATGCAGATGGACTTCAAAAAGTGACCCAGTTGACTAAAAATAAACAAGACTGAGCTGGTGTTGTACTGTCTCCTGTCGTGGGTTAATGTTTAGTAGTATCTCTTCAACGGGTGAGCTTTGTCCAACTTGTACTGTATAACTGCTGCAAGTACGCTACAGGCCTCGGATCAGTCGTGCAACTGAATGGTGTGTTCATGCAATACACTAACAGTGGTGGTAAGAGACTAAGATCTTCTGCAATAATATGTTTTGACAGATACCAAGGTAAAAAGGTCCTCATAAACAAATGACAAGAAGCTCATTCAAAACAGGTATGAGACTCTAATGGGAGCCAGGTTGAGTGAATTTGCATCGACAATTCAAACTGAACACGTTGGCCAAACACATCTTCTGCGCAACACAATAACAATACTGATGACCAAATTCCCACTAAGAGAACTTTATGTAATACCTAGTTAAAGTGTCTTGCATTTCAACACCAAAACAATGCATCTGCTGACCTTTGTAACAGTATCTGGCAAAAAAAGTTACTAATTGTGCCACCCAGTAAACAAGAGTTTTCACAAGAGGAAAGTAGAGAAGAATAAGCATTAGCATTCAGTTGAGGGTTGTGACTAATACAAAGAACTGGCCCAACCCTGTGTTGAGTAACCGGCTTCTCAAACTCAACTTCCCTTGGAACAACTTGCTTCACTTGTCTTACAAATGTTTAGTCTGTCAAAGTCTGCGGCATCTGTGATGCATTATCTTTACAAAAAACTACTTTTAATCGTTTAATTCACTAAAGTCATAAATAATAAATAGCACAAGAAATATCACCAAGAAGCATCACCAAAAACAAGTGTGGACTACCTTAGTTGTTTTACAAACACAAGTCTCTTATAGCGATAAGTCTCACCAGGTAACAGTTGCTAACAACACTTACTGTAATATTCGAGACATCCACACTTCACCTAGTGAGGATTGTAAAAAGCCAGATGCCATAACTTGAGTAAGCTGTGCAAGAGAGCAATCCTGGATATCCCTCTGTCTATTTCTCTGTTATTCATTCAACTCTCAGCCTCCACTTATTTATAGAGCATACACCTACCCAGGTGGAGTGTCAAGAGGTCAGATGTGAGCTTGGATGGAGCCAGGAAGCGAGCTTTGACTGAGATAACACTTAGACTATGAGGCATAGCACACTCGTCCACTATCAGTTAAAGCCAAACCAGGGTGCAATAAAAGATTAGTCTAGTTGACTGCTGAATCATACCCTTCTGGAGTGGGTACAGTCACAGTACTCATAAACACACACACACACACACACACACACAAACGTCTCTTTCTCCATGGGTCAGGCTAGGGTTGCAAAATTCCAGGAATATTTATGGTGGAACATTTCAATGGGAATTAATAGGAAATGGTGGGAATACATGGAAATAATAATAATAACTTTATTTGTATAGTACTTTAAAAAACAGTTTACAAAGTCCTTTGACAGACCAAGCAAGGCAAAAACAGGATATCCAGAGGTCAATATAACAACAGAGAGCTAAACAGTGTGGCCAAACAATAGCTAGACAGAATTTAGGTAAATAAAAACAAGAAGACAAAAAAGCAAAACATAGTAGGTAGAAGACAAAATAAAAAAACAATACAAAACAAATCAATAAGTAAAACAAATAAATAAAAATGAAGAGCAATAATAAAAAAAAAGATAATGAGAAGACATCACATGAAAGCGTAAAAATGGGTTCATAAAAAGATAATTCTGCGACCTTTATCTCCTCAGGCAGGTCAGACTGATCTCATAAAGTGGCGTATGTATGACACACCAATTCTTATGCCATTTTGGCATGTTATCAAGACGCATAATCGCTTTTTAGCGTGTTTATCAATGCCGTTCAGCCGCCATTGACCTACATTACGTGTGAATTTTCACCATAGCGAGTAGTATGAAACGGATGTTGGTTGGGGTGGTGGATGGGTAAAACACAGGACTTTCACCCAGGAGAGCCAGGATCGCGTCCTGCGTGTGGTGTTTTTCAACTGTTTTTTTGTTGTTGTTTATAAATATTTTTTAAGCTTTCCCCAATGTTTCTTTCCTAAACCCAACCGTTTGTTTTCCTAAGCGTGTGACGTTGCTAACCGTCGTGTTTTTGCGTTACTAAAGCCTTTCCCAATGTTCTTTTCCTAAACCCAACTTTTTATTTATTTATACACGCGTGTGACGTTCTCGCGAACACGGCATGGCACATTTTCGCGATGTGATGTGTGTGGTGTGTATGTTTACATCCGCTGTATACAGCGTAAACATTCACGTGGATAGCTCAAAATGAGTACAGATAACACGCCATTTGGCTTTAGGAAAGTGGCGTGTATGTTTACGCAAAGTCATGATGCCCTGTTGTGCAGATCATTCCAAAGTTGAGGGGCCCTGGCAAAAGCACGTCACCTTTAGATTTGAGCTTTGACTTTGAAGGGCCCCACCTGAGGATCTAAGGCTGGGACCTAGCTCATTCGGGGTCAATATCCTCACTATGTAGCTTGGAGCCAGACCCAGACAAGCTTTAAAAGTGATTATGGTGATGTGACGTTGTCTGTTAAAACCATGTATGTGGGTTAAAACCAGTTAGACTGCTCAGGCTGTATGTACCATGTCATATGCCGATAGAAATAAACCTTTTACCATATCATAATCAGGTGTAATCCAATAATTGGCCAAAAAATCCATTAATGTGCCATGTGGTGAGTTAGCTAGCTACCAAGTTTATTTTAGTAAGTTTAGTTATAAAAATAAATGTTTTACAATAAAGAATGGATGGAAATAGATGAATAATCAGAACTTTCCTGAAAGCATTTAGATGCACGTGTGACGGAAGAATGCATTGTGCATGCAGAGGGTTGTAATTTGACTGAATTCCTTTTTTATGGAATGCTGGGAAATGATGTGCTGGAAGAGTTGCTGAATGTAGTGCATGGCTACAATTAAATGAAATGGGCATGCTTTTAACCAAAAAATGCTTTTCATGTGTATTTTCCCCCCAATAAGTTAACTGTTAAAAGCTACGCTATTCAAATTGTGCAAAGATTTCAAAATTCCCATGCTTAACTTCCTAGTCATGGCTTACAATACATGTTGTTCCTTTTTCCCTCCAACCCGGGAGTCTTGGCTCTGTGGAAGGTCTTCATTCAAGATTCCTTTTATTGTCATTTAGCAAAACACAGAAATATGTAAAGCATTAACGAAATTACGAGCATGGCTCCTTTAAAAACACAGATCAAAAACAGGGTGATAAAATAGAGCCGTACAACAAACAACAAATATGAATTAAAGGCAACACATGGCATTCATTTGACAAAACACAACCTTAAATCTATGGAGACTACAACTTCCTAGTTCAGTTGCGGTTTCTGAAAAACGAAATGTAACATAATTTGGTTCATGTAAATGAACTGTATACTACTGTTTGCATCTGACAAAACTCCTCACACACCCAACATAAAACTTAACCAACTCTTTACTTTTTCATTACAATGTCAGCACAAAAGAACTGTTACCACTCGCATGGAATTTGTGTTACCACATAACAGACTTTCCCAAAGCATGTCAACAAAAACCTGAGGGCTATATCAAAGATAGCTATAGACTGCAATTGTTTCTCCTGTTTATCCACTTTTTGAAGAGAGAAGCTAGGGAGATAAACATAAAGTAAACCTCTCTCAGGGTGGAAGAGCAAAAACACCTGAGGACACTAAAGTCCAAAAAATAAATAAATAAAATGCACTTACCTGCCATCAGATCTTAGAGTCCAACAGCCAGATATTCGAGCTCCTGAGTAAGATGGTAGAGAGTTCATAACTGGAGAACAATTAATGGAGGCTCCCACTGTGTGTACTCCGTAAGTTGTGTTTTAATCCTATATTACTGCCAACAGGTATACTCAGTATATATACACACACTCGCGCACAATAAAGCACTTAACAGTACTGCCCTCTGGTACAACACATCCAGAGAGAGAGAGAGAGGGGGGCAATATAGAGGGGAATCAAATCGGATGATAAACGAAACTTTACACATCTGTTTAGCTTTCTGTTTCTTCCATTCAGTGAAGCAATAGAGGGAGAGAGAAGGCACTGCAGCTTGGTAGAAAGAACACACTCAGTGTGGAACTACAGCACAACTTTTCCCTCCTCTTTCACTTGCTCTCTACTCCTCCCCTCAGTCGTCCAACCAACAAATGTAAGAGGATAACCTACCCTACAGATTATGTTCATTAGGTGATATTAATAGCACCAGGTTAGAGCCAGACCTTCCCACTCTTGGCACACACACACACACGTGAACACACACACACACACACACACACACACACGTGAACACACACACACGTGAACACACACACACACACACACACACACACACACACACACACACACACACACACACACACACACACACACACACACACACACACACACACACGGCAAGCTTTGGTCATCTGTTTTTGACAGTCAGTTTCACAATATGTGGCTGGAAGTAAAAGAGGGACCAGAAGAAAGCGACAGAGACACTGAAAAACAACTGGGAAAAACTGAAAAACAACCGTCCTCCTCTGTTTCAGGCTGTTGGGGAGGTGAAGAGAGGGGAGGAATGGAGAGAGAGAACATGACAGAAGAGAAGGGCAGAAAAGAGGCAACGTGCTTTTTCCCCTGCAGGGACTTGCCGTCTCCATGAGCCTTACACCAGGGTCTGGAGACTTCAGCACGACAGCAAACACACGCACACACATATACACGCACACACACACAAATGTCCCCCTCCCTAACTTTACTCACAGTGAAGGGTTGGGAATAAAAAGCATGATGAAACCAAACACTACCTGACTGCTCTATCAGCTTACAAAGGAACAGCCCATAGGCAATGCACACATAAACACACACATGCACGCACTTACACTCCTCCCACAACTTGCACAGACAAACAAATCATTATTCTCAGAGATCAGAGGAGACGGACTAATTGTTTCCCAGTACAGCAAAACAAACCAAAGAACTGAGCAAGCCACAGCTCAATAACCACATCGCTCAGAAAAGCTACTAGATTAGATTTAAACCAACATTTAAAGTGTTTCCAAATATTTGGATTTTGGACTTCTGACAAGACCACATTTCAGTTTACTTGCTTGTTAAGACCAGACACACAGGAATTCAGTGTTTTTATTGATTCTTCACTGTAGTTTTGGGACTGTTGCGGTTACTTTAAACTGCAGTCAGATGACAGCTGCAAAGGAAACAAGAAGCCTAAACTGGTTGCCATGCCAAACATTCAGCTGTCTCTCTATGGCTACAGACACATTCAGAAGGGTCACAGGCCCGAGCTTAAGTGAAATTCATTGTGTAATATTATAAGTGCAGTGAGATAAATGTTAGACTATTTATTACAAGCAGTATCCAATGTGGAATAAATCCATCTGCCTCTTATAGCTCATTTTAACATTCATAATTTAATCATTAAAGAAACTGAACGTCTTAAATAAAAAATGGAAGTCACATTTTAAGAGGTCAAAAAGGTACAAGATATTTCAACATGATCCAAATTTCAAATGCTTATTCTTATCTATTTTAGGAAAGACTTATGTAAGTAGATGTATATAGGGTGGACAAAATAATTAACAATAGCCATGCAGCTAAATAAAGACTTTGCAAAGCGTTGGATTTCATTATATTGACCCACTTAAAGCCCTGTATGTAAGTTGTGTGCAAATTTTTGCCAATTTCCCATCATCAAAATATACACTAGCTTGTGTGTAAAGTCACAGCTCCACCTTAAATATCTCTTTGAGTTTGCAGCTATACTAATGTCAACAAATGTACATGTTTAATGTAATCATTTGAGTATAACTTTAATGCTTGTGAAACCGGTTTAGTGAATTTACCAAAACAGGAAATTACCCTCATTGGCTAGACCAATGCAGCAACACCCTCTTGTGGCCCAGTAGTAGGGTGGTACCAAGTTTAAGGCTAGTTTTTACTGTAAGTTGTTACAGAGAGCGGACTAACTGGGTCAATATTACAGTATGACATCCTGTTTACTCAGCTACAGTATCAGTTACCTGAATCAAATGTTATCCTTTTCTGTAGCCTTGTATTTTCCCAGATAGGGGGCATTTGTTTGTCACAAATGAGCATTTTACTCATGCTGCGCTGCCAGCAGAAAAGACCATGTCATGCTTTTTCTCCTCTGCTCAATCAAAGGTGTCTTTTACTGCTTTATTCAGCTCTCTCTCTCTAGCTACACCCTACTTACGTTAGCATGTTTGAGGGGACGTAGTGTTTTTAAATACGCTTGTGATTTCCTGGTTTGAGAAGATGAAAGTGAAGTTATGTCAGGAGGGCACCACGTGCAAAATATGACAATTGTTATAACCAAGTGAAAGAGTGGACACAACGACGGACTAAAAGTACTCTGCTGCGTTAATATGACATCTGTAATAAACTAACAATTACACTGTAACTTCCTGGCTGCCATTACAGCGACATGTAAAGGTACTTTATTTGTCACATACATGTACATGTAGCGAAATTCATTCTCTGCATTTAACCCATCCCCCAAGGGAGCAGTGGGCAGCCAATCACAGCGCCCGGGGACCAACTCCAGATCTGAGCCAGTGCTTTGGTCAAGGGCACTGCCTGGAGAACCTTGTCCATGTTTTTTGATAGTGGGGGAAACCAGAGCACCTGGAGGAAACCCACGCAAACATGGGGAGAACATGCAAACTCCACACAGAAAGGCCCCAGAACCACCTGGATTGGAACACAGAACCTTCTTGCTGTGAGGCCACAGTGCTAACCACTGGGCCACCATGCTGCTAAATGTTGCTTTTCTATAAAGTAGCATAGCTGTTCCAGTGACTGTAGGACTGTACCCACGCAGGCACACAGGGTGACAGCTCGTGTTTCCTTAAAGATGCTTAAACCAACTGACAGTGGACATTTTTAGAAAAGGTAGGCCGAAAATCGAAAGTCAATGGTTTCCAAAAAACACCAAACATTTTAACCGTTTTACCTGTTCGACACAGAGGAAGTTCTCTCTTCGTTCTCCATCTTTGAGAGCCTTTCTTCCCTGCTAACGACGCTACTCTGTTGACAATCACACGTTGAGAGTAGAGTTAGCTTAGCGTCGAGGCATCATGGGACTTGTAGGCGTACCGTATTTGATTTCACCATTGCGTCCCAGGCATTACAAGCATTGGTCCTCCAGATGGACTCCAAGACCCGGAATGCATCTTTTCCGTTCTTTTGCACTACAGCGAGTAGCATTTCCAGAATCATATCACACAGCAACAGCAGGGCCTTTCCCAAAACTGAAACGGGTAAGGTGAAACAGGCCACGTGTGGGATTTTAGATCTGAATACGGACTTTTATCATTTTATTGGTATTTTATTACAAACATAAACATGTTATTACATTTTTTGTGGCATTTCATTAAAAAAAAACATGTCTATGACTTTATGATACAGTTATAACTAAAGTAGACCAATACATAGATGCAAAAACTACTGCTGTAGAATGCAATGTCTGCAATATTGCAATAAATCTTACATTAGAATGATAAAAGCCAACATGAAATTGTGAAATACCTCACACACTCTTAACACTGGGAAACCCTATGAAAGCCAAGTCATTAATTTATGTAATTACATTTGAGTAAAAAACATTTTTCACATTTGGCGGTGGGTCATGTCATAGAAGAAATGTCATGTGTTATTTAATCAATGATGGCTCCCTTCCATTTAGGTGTGGGCCATAGACAGTATATAAGATGTGTGGGACTGAGCCAGCATGCACAAAACAGTTTTCCTAAAACTGGCCCAAAGGACTTCTGCCTTTAATAATCTTTTTAGGCACACCTGTGTTTGACAAGTCAAAATGTCCAGAAATTGAGAAATTACATTACCATTGTAATAACAGTTATCAAAACTTTGTTAAACGTTGACACAATTGACACAATTTTAGTCAACAAACTTTTATTAATTAGTTGAGGGATACTAATGCACAGGTAATACAACAAGTTTGGGAGAAAAATTGTAACAGTTCTCTAAGGATATGTTGATGTCTCCTAGGTTCTATACAGCTTAATTTCAGATATGGAAATCTTTAATACATTATTAGTCTCATTTCACCTGTTACCTATATATCATAACCAGTTATGAGCTACAACATCATCTCTTAAAACTCTCCACAGTTTCATCACAATGGCCCAGACAACAGAGGTGGATACCATTTCCTGCTTTTGAAGTAGGTAGCATACAAAACGAACCAGTTGTCCAAATAAAAGGGTAAAAGTCTCAGGCTGGATTTCTAAGGATTAACCTTGGTTTTGGAAATAACATTGCTGACAAAGGGAAGACGCTTGAGCCTGCTGTTTCCCCAGGTACAAAAGTCACACCACACACAGTCAGGGTAACTAGAAAGCTCCAATAACACGCCTATTTCAAGCCTATTTCATGGTATAGTAAGTGCACTAAATACTGAAACAAACACACATACATATGCCTTGTTGTCCCTTATTGAATAGATAATAATAAAGGAGTCTCTCAATGTGTTTGCCATCGTGTACTGAAAAAGCTCAATTTATGTGCATCATCAAAATGGATAAAATAACAGTGTATGCCGACACACAGGCTTACAATGTTCTTTGTGGTCTACAAATTTTTTCAACCTTTTTTTTTAATTCATTTTTTTTAGATTTCATAATATGTAAAAAGCATTTTCAAAGCAAACTAATAAAAGTAGGGGAGTGAAAAAAGCCATACAATTTTGAGAAGACACATCAATATCAAAATATCAGCAAGCCAACAAAACCAGCTAATTATGGTGTATTGCTGTACTCTAAAGATGTTGCAGTTAGCTCACACTGCGGGATAGATATGTGTTTTCCACATCATAGGAAGACAGATAGTAAAGGGTGTGATAAAATATAAAATACCCACTGTCAAAAGCAGTGCCTAACCATCATATTGCAACACCAAAGCTTGTCAGGTAAACACAGTCAATGTGACGTTATTAATGAAACGTGTAACAAGCAGCTGATGAACTGATTCTGTGCCACAGCATAACACTCAACGAAAAGTGTTACCATTTTTGACATCCAGTCATTACAAAGGTGCTAACTGTTTTATACACACACACACACACACACACACGCACGCACGCACGCACGCACACACACACACACACGCACGCACGCACGCACACACACACACACACACACACACACACACACACACACACACACACACACACACACACACACATAAAGGTCTGGACAACTCATATTGAAAAGGTCCAAGGACCAATCAGTGCTTGTCTAACTCTTATCCTCTCCATCGGTTGAACCTGGATAGAAGATAAAGGTCCATCCCACTAATAGGGATAGACACATGCATAATCATTCCCACTTGAATAACCACCATCAGTTGATTAAAAATGGAGGAATTCAGCTCAAATCTTTGCTTTACAATATTAAAGGTCACAGCGTAGGGATGACACCACCTGGGACACATATTTCTTGAACATGTTCTGCTGACATCAGTCCTTGATTTGAATAATGACAACGATTTGTTGGTGCAAAAAATTGAGAGGACTTGCCAGTAAGGAGAAAGTGGCAGGATGGATTAGTGGACTTAACTGAGTTCAGGTCCTTAAGATAGAGTGGCAAGTAAAGCACTCTTATTACCTCACCAGAATATCCCCACATCACAACTTTATTCAAAGCTATCAGATTGCTATATGGGTAATACACACAAGAGAATATAAAATAGATTTATGATCTGTCGTTTTCTTTTTAAGCAAGGAAGTCATTATTTTTATGGACATAGACTCCAAATATAAATCAAATATTTATGGAGTTTTCATTTGCTCAAATCTTTAATATAACTGTGAATTCAAGTATCTACTTTAAACATGTTAAAGTGAAAATATTCTCTAAATTGCACACATTTCAGACTTGAAAAGTAATTTAATAATAATGGATTATTATTATTTTTAATCTGCAGCTAAACTAACTTTAAGTGGGATAGAGCAGCCTTAAAATTCAACAAGACCTGTTATGGCTTTGTGTGGTGAGTCATAATTATATGGTCATGTTTGATTACAGATACTATCTAGAAAGAGTTAACCAGGCTGCTCATTACCCATGTAAAGACAAATTTAGTTTTTTTTTAATCAGAGTAAAATATTCCTACTTCTGTGCCTGACAGCCACTAGGTTAGGTTGAATACTCCTGGAGTGCAAAAATACAAGAGACAAGCGAGAGGGGTTAAGGGGTAAAGTGCAAGGCAATAACTTTGAGCATCCAGGAATTAATTCATATACATCATTATAATTGAATCTTCGTTTGCAATTGTTTTTATTTAATAAAAGATTATTTCCCTCACCCTCTCTATAAAAGATATTTGTATTCTCTCCTCAGCTCTTTGATTCAAGCTAAAGCAGTAGCCAAAATACGGCCTCCTTAAAAATGGTGTCACATCATTTGATTGTGCTGCAATGGTGCAACAAGCTTCACACAAAATTCATCCCTCTGTCCAACATTTAGCTTTGCCAGTCTTATTTTAGACAGAATGCTTCAAGTTTTTTGTTTAAAATCAATTAAACAATGCCATATTAAGTATTAACTTATACCCTACAGATGGAAATCTCAAACAATCACTTTTTGGGTATTCTGCTTTTTAACTTCAGTGTAAAAGAACTGTGGAAACAATCTTTTGACACTTTTTCATGGTCGTCAAAGCAGATACCTTTCACTGTCATGTGAAGCAGATCAAATAAAAATAAATATCACTGAAGTGAGCCACATGGCTGTAGGAAAAACAGAGTGGAATATGATTAACAACTGACCAACATTTTAGCTTATATGAGAATGTCTTACTTAAAACCTGAAAAATAAAAAACAAGAAAATTATACCAGAAAAAGAAATCAAGTTCAAAACATAATTGCACTACAGCACACACTGCAAAAAATTCTGACTGCTCATGATCCAGTTGGACGTGTCAGGCTTTAAAATGACAGCTGGCATCATTGCTTTGAGTATATAGATATATAGATATAGATATTATTTATGTACACAGTACAGTATATCTGTGGAAAAAAATGTGAAAACACTAGCTATCAATAAATGACTTCACTATGCTAATAGAATATCCTTTTTAAAACCTCATGAATAAAACACAACATGAATATTGTAGAGAGAATTACTCTGCATTTGTTTGGAATACTACCTCTGTTTAGAAAATGCTATCTATGTTGAAGTCAGGATTTTATTTTTGATTACTATTGACACCTCTGCTGTGAGTACAGAAACTGAAATGTGTGCATTAAAAAGGAGACAAAAGTGGAATGGAGAAATAAAACACTACTGTTACATGAGTATTTTTATAACAGTAGACACATTAACTCTGGGATTTCAAAAAGTCTGTACTAAACGTTTTACTTCTTAAGGGTTGATTTAGCTTTCTTCTCAGTGCCAAGTCCTTGTGGAGTTAGAAAGGTCATTAAGCTTCCTGGCACAACATTTACAGTAAGCATCCTCCCTGGCTCCTGGGTCAACAAAAGCAGAGCTACTCTGACAATGACAGCCTCCTGGGTTTGCTTCGTCTGGCGGTGGAGGGGATGGGTTGTCTGTTTTGGCCTGAATTAGCACTGTCCGTTGGGTTGGGGATCAGGGTGGGGGACTATGAAGGGGTCACGGCAGGGGTTGAGTTTTGAGTAGTGGTTGGTGCTTCAGTTTGTGTTTGGTGAGGCGCAACCACCGAGGGCCGCTCTTTGGGCTTGCGGCCCCTCTTCTTACCAGTGGTGGCACCGTTCCTCACCTCAGCTTTGATCCCATTGTTCTCCGGCGCTTTACTCTTGGTACTGGAGACCACTTCACTGGCTGCTGCACGGAACCAGTTCTAAGGCGATAAAACACACTGTCAGGAGCATGTATAGAGCGGGATAACTTTTCTACTGTAATTAGTAGGGTTGGGTCCCATTCACAGTTTTACTGGTACCGTCCTGAAATTTGGTGCCGGTACCCAACGGTACCTTTTTTCGTTACTTTCCCTCTGTAATAACAAAAAATGTATTTCAGTTGTAAAAGTAATTCCAAACCTATTTACCCTAATGATCAAAATGTTCCAAGTATAACATTATTTATTTAGAACATTTTACACACCACACAAAATAAAACCCCTCCCTACCTTTCTCTCCTCTCCCAAACCCATCCCTACAACCTATTTAATCAAATAATTACTTATTTCATGACTATTTTTAATTGTTCTTTCAAGCTATAGTGCATAGTTTTTTTTTAAAGATAATTTTTTGGGCATTTGTAGGCCTTTATTTGGATAGGACAGCTTAGACTTGAAAGGAGAGAGAGAAGGGGAATGACCTGCAGCAAAGGAGTAAACCTCTATATATGGGTGCCCGCTCTACCAGGTGAGCTAACCAGGGGCCCATAGTGCGTAGTTTCTGTCGCCCCCATGAGGAATTTCTAAGTAATGACAACAACAGTGTTGGCGCAGCCACATGACACAAGCCTTCAGTGATCGCGCACCACCCCCACCCCTCCTCCACGCAGTTGCTAAGAGCGTTTATCCCGTCAAGTCAAGGAGGACACGGAGGATTAAAAAAACATGACAGACTCTTCAGAAGAGGTAATTATCTTGTAATTGTTATGTCCTCTTCGTCTCCAAAGCTGAATGCTGCTGTTAGTGATGTAAAATGCATCACTCAAGCTTCTGCGCGCAAAAGTTGCCGGAGAGTTTTGTGGCGCTGATGGGCTGAATTAGCTTTGTATCAACTTGTATCAAGCCTTGCCTTGTCCTACAACCTCCAGCCTGTCAATCCATCACCAGGGCATAGAGAACGTAGTACCTGCCTATCTCAGAGGAAGCGTAACCACACCGCAACAGCTTTCTGCTCTACATTATATTATATTGCAGCAAACGCTGTCTGCGTGGCGTTTTAAAAAGTGTAACCACACTTGCGACCACTTAATGGGCAATGCCGTCACTCACTGTGTATTGAACAAGCTGCAGAGGCGACATAGTTTCGCTCTGTCAGCTAGGCACGCTTGAGTATCGGAGCTTAGCCCCGCTCTATGTCAAACATGTGGAGAGGACAGAGAAGCTCTCAGGTACAGCAAGTTGGCACCAATTGATTTAAAGCGAAACGGTAATCGTTTATACCGACGTAATCCGGTCAGTACCCTAAAAAGTACAGAGTTCGGTACCCAACCCTAATAATTAGTGGGGCAAACCACCTGACTTAATACAGTAACATGGAGCCCCAGAAGTCCCTTAAGATAGTATTCATTTAAGATTTTAACCTTGTGGGACCATACTATTATTATGTGGGAAAAACATATTTTGTGGGAACAAAATGTATTTATTAATCACACAAAATGATTGTGTTACACTGTATTTGAGGGGAAAAGATCAGTATCATCTAGCGACAAGCTACGAATAAACGTATCCCCACGTCAAGCACTTGTTTGCCCAACATAGGTATAAAACCTTGTTATTACGAGAGCTTGTACCAACTTCTGCGACTCAGCAGGTTTTTACTGTGTTAACAAAAATGGCAATGCTTCCTGTGAGAGTGTACTTGAAGTAATGCTTAATAATATAGATGTTTGTGAAGTTGTGAGAATGACCCACCTGTGAGTGTGTCTTGCTGATGTGGTACTTCACACCGCTCTCTGAGCTAAACTCCTTCTGACAGATGAGACAAGTGTACTTTCCCAGTTCTCCACCACCCTGCAACACACCAGATTACAGTCTGTAGGTATCAGTCAACACCAGAAGTTAGAAATAAATATATGCATTTGTGTGGATAGCATTTTTCTCATACCTTTTGGTTTGCATTGCCTTAATGTGTTGGTGTAAGAATAACAACACGTTTTTCAACATATTGCTTTTTTCAAATCAGGTTAGCAAAGTCTGTAACAACCCTTATGACTCTTTGAAACTTTCTTTGAAATGTCTTCTTTGCTGTTCAAATTTATGGTTGTGCTGTATTGCATTAAGCTGTCTTCTCTTTCAGTGATTTGTGATTTGTTTGCAGAGGCAAAGCACTTAGCAAAAAAAAAAAAAAAAATAGAAGTTATAATAACAGCATTAACAATCCTGACCTGGCCATGAACTCAAGTATAAATCTGTTACAATTCTGTGGAAATTCCATGTGTGTGTGTATGTATTCTTATTTCTAATACAGTATCTACAGAGACACATGTAATCAGGTTGGTGGCTTTGCTCCAGGTGAGTGTTTGTACCTGACTGCAGTTGGCAAGGTGGGCTTTTAGTCCTGATACACTGGAATAGACAGCTTCACAGTTCTAAGACAAAACAAAAATAAACACAGAGTGAACAAACTCACTCAATCCATATTCCTGTGAAATCAACAGCCTAATTATTATAAACCTAGTGCTCAATATTAAGACAAATCTCTCAATCAATGTTTTGTTTATTTCAAATATGGAAAGTCATTTTCTCTTTATATGGTTACACATTAAACCAGTCAATGATCTTACTTCATTGGTGCAGCAGATGAAGCCCTTCTCCTTGACTTGGTTCTTCCAGGTCTCTAATAGCTCTTGGCTGAAGTTAGGGAGGCCAGGACGGGTGTAGTTTAACTACACACAAAAGGACATTTATATCAGTATTTCTGGTAGTGTTACAATTTTAAAGTATGTGTTTAAAAAGAGAGACTGGTGGACATATTTATCTGCCGTCTAACCACTTTTTGTGCCTTTACATTAGAAATGTCGGCATTGATGCGTTTCATTTTTATAGAGTGCAGATCGGGCCGCATTTTTCTGTCCGAGCCCGGACAGAGCTGTAACCGAGCCCGGCCTGAGCCCGACAGGCATTAAGATATTTATGTCCGAGCCCGACACAGTTAAAATCTCATTATTTTTCTCATACTAATACACATATACGTTTGTAGGAAGGCATTCGGAAATGTCAACAGATGAGCGCATCCGTGCACACGGGGCAACAACCGCACGTTAACACAGGCGCGCAGCTACATAATAAGCTTTTTTAAATTTAAAATGTTCAATGCCTTATCGCTCACCCTCTTGCTATCAGGCACCAGGTCATCCTTGATGCGGCGCTTGGTGCCCCAGTCTTTGGCCAGCTCATCCTCTGCTATCTCCTGCAGATGGAACACTGCCACCTGAGCTGACCGGCGCCTCACTCTGCCACTGGGGGTCCTTTCAAAGTCATCCCCCTGGCTCACAGTTTGTGCTGCTTTTTCTTTGACTCGCTCCCTCTCCTTTTCCTTTTCCCTGTCCTTGTCCCTCGCTTCTATTTCCTTCTCCTTAGGCTGGCCGGATGGTGCTTTCTCCTGCCAATGCTTCTTCTCAGGCTGGCTTTGCTCTTTTATGCGTAATGATGGAGACTCCTCAGAGACCACCTGGGGGAGCAGAAGGGCACTTCTTTGAGTGGAAAATGTGGGTAAACTCTGGCTAATTAAAGTACAATCTAGTAGACAATGCTTTCAAACAGTGGGAAACAGAAAAAGGCCTGTATCCTATATGATATGTCTTCCAATCTCATCTTACCCTCTCTTTGCCGGTGTTGTTGTTGGTGTCAGTGATAATGTCCTTGTTGTTGTTGGTAGTGGTGGTGGTGGTGGCTGTCATGGTGGTGGTGATAGTTGAGGAGTGTTCGGTACGCACATGGTAGTCTCTGCCAGCTTTGGAGTGGTAGGTTTTTCCACAGTGCTGGCACAGAAACACAGGCTTCTCATCATCAGAGAACTCTCTTCCACAACGTTTCTGGTGGTACTGGTAGCCCATCAGGCTGGAAAAGTGGGCTGAACAGCCCTGTATATATGTGTGTTTGCACACATAATGTTTGTGTCATCATGTGAGGCCAGTGACAGAAATGAGACAAAATGAAAACACACATTAAGCAGGAAACTAGGTAAGTGGAACAACGTAGGTTTAACGGAACAATATTTTAGCAATTGGTCAATATTTTCTGGTTAGTTAAAAATACAGAGAAAACAGGGAGAAACTGCAAACTTTTCACAGTCACAGTAGATAGTCTATTTTTGCAGCTCTTTCTCTTCCTCTCTCTGCCTTTTGCACTCTAGTGTGAGTAATGGGAAGCAGAGTGTTGGTGTGGTTTTGGGCAACATGTCAAGAACAAGGCGTAAAGAAAAGAAGGAGGGAGAGAGGTAAGAGGAGGCAGACACAAAATGAAGAGCCTGAGGAAAAGGGAGATACAAAATCAAAACTTAAAAGTTAGACAAATGGAAATAAAGAACACAACAAAGCAAGAGTAGCAAAAAAATAAGAGATAGGGAAAGAGAAAGGAACACAAGAGGAAAGACGGAGTGCATACCTCACTAGGACACTTGATTCGTCCCATCTGTTTGAGCACTCTGCGCAGCCTTTCTCTCTCCTCGTGCTTGTCGCCCGTCTGGCCTTCGCTCCCCGAGGGCTGAGGGGGAAGAAACACAAAATCGCATAAGCATGTCCCACCACAATACCTCCTCCCCCCACTCCTGATTTTAAAAAAATGGTGATGAAAATGTGTTTTCCATCCCGCGTGTTCACACTGTGCCAGGATCATTAAATGGTTTCATGGTGAGGCTGTTACTCAAGGCATGTTTATGACAACTGTCAAAACTCGTGTTTTCACTCGAGTGTTGGCTGGTGACAAACCCCAGCCAAGACCAGAACAACAGATGGCAGGGCTGCCAGGGAGAAGAAAGCAGGGAAGTGCAGGGGACTGGAGAGAGTCTGGACTTAGTGAGGAGTCCCAGTGGAGCGAATTGCATGTGTTTTCTCATGTGTTAACGCGCAGAGAAAAAACGGAGATGACTGAGACACAACCTAATTTCCCGGAAAGGTAGGAAGGCGATGAGATACCGCCAGAGCACTTCACTACTTTGGGCAAATAAAGCTCAAGCCTGCAGGTATAAGAAGAGACACCAGCTCAGCCATTGATTTACACTGGCAAGAGAAGAAACCATGAAACTACATCAGCATGTATTCTTAATGCCTCCATCAGAGACAGAGAGAGAGTGAGAGAGAGAGAAAGAAAGAGAGAGAGAGAGAGAGAGCAACAGAGCAAGCAGGGGAGAAAAGAGGATGGAGAGAAGAGGCAGCAGTATCACAGCAGCAACATCAAGGTCAAACTCAGTAAGTGACCCCTGTCCTTCTGTCAGCCCTCTGTGTTTTCCCACACTGCACTGGGGCTGTGCCACATGACCGCACTGACAACACACTGGACCCAGGGTTTGTGCAAACGCCAAATCAAATCAAACTTCATAGCATCACTTAAGTACAAACTGCTTTACACAGACATGATTACAAAAAATCCATAAGAGGTTCAACAGAAATGGTAATACAAGCAGCAACAACGAACAGAGATAAAACTAATAACAATAGTAGTATTGATTTTAATTGTTTTGTAACTGCTCTTTCATGTTTCTCTCAGTTTTTTTTAAAATTATTATACTGCACTGTAAATTTTATTCTTGACTTTGAATGTTTTTAAATTGTTTTTAATTGTTTTCTGAATGCTCTTTCGTGTTTTATGTAAAGCACTTTGAATTGCCCTGTTGCTGAAATGTGCTACATAAATAAAGCTGCCTAGCCTTGCCTAGTAGAAAAAGGAGCAAAATGAATCAGTTAAATTGTTTGCATTTCCCAGTATATAAAACTCTTCTCTATCTACAGTATATTAAGATACTGTACCAAATGATTGGAACAACAAAATAGTATATTTCCAGAAACAACACCTCTGTGTATATAATATGTCCTCAGATGACCAGGCCTATCGGTACTGTATACTGTGGCCACAAAAGCCTCTATACCATTTGAATGACACTGTATTAACAATATGTATTTTATACTACTACTACTAGCCCTACTTGCTTATGAAAAGACCCCAAACAACAATGAATGACATAAACAATAATTAATAACATGATTGCTACTGGTAACTAGATAAACAGGCATCATAGTAGAAAAGCACACTACTTACTGCAAAACAAAGCAAAGATTTCTACCTAAATGCTAAGAGGGGTAATGGTATGACTTAAAGTGGCCATATTATGCTCATTTTCAGGTTTATAATTGTAATTTGAGAATGTATCAGAATAGGTTTACATGGTTTAATTTTCAAAAAACACCATATTTTTGTAGTACTGCACATTGCTGCAGATCCTCGTTTCCCCATGTGTCAGGTCTCTGTTTTAGCTACAGAGTGAGATCTCTTAACTTCTGTAAGATCTTTGTTGTCAGTCGCACATGCACAGTAGCTAGGTAAGGATTACATGAGCTAGCTATAGCTGTTTTCTCCAACTTCAGTTAGTACAAGGCAGGATTAGCCGGGAGACTTCTTCTAAACGAGGGCGCATTTCCAACTTTGCGTGGAATACCTGCAGAACAGGGACATGTAGGTAGTTCTATACAATTTATTTTGTAGATTAGGGTGAATGTGTGTGTGTTGTAGCAGTGTATTGCCGTTGAGAACGAGCTAGCGCTAGCATGCTAACGGTTAGCCCCCTAGGCCCCTCGTTTCGGCTAGTGACGTAGAAAGCCGTGCAGATTTTGAACAGCTCATCCGGAGACTGAAGGCAGGACACATTCAGAAACCCGTATCTCACTCAAAACAGCATGGATGTTTTTTTTTGTGTGTGGAAGCACCAGAAACACAAAATAACACCCCAAATCCCAGAAAAAAGTGATTTTTTTCATAATATGGGCACTTTAAGATTTTGTGATTCTGAGTAGTGTCCTATCTCCTTCTGGTCTTTATTTCTGAATTCACTGCTGTTTAAAGCGAAGTCAAACCTGCAAATGATGAAAGCCTTCTTTAATCAGCAGCTCTAATCTAGAGCACAATCACAGACGGCACAGCTTGTCACAAAGGTTTTAATTATCTAATCGGAAAAATGTTGCAGAAAAGTTTAGTAGTTTGATAACGAAGAGTAGTGAAACCTGTAAACATCTTTTACACCCACATAGTGCTTCCCTTTTGCTCTGCTGAACTGGAATGCCGCCAATAAGGTCAAAGCACAACAGGTCCAGACTGAAGACAAATGGCGGTATCAAACAGTTTAACTTGGCTGACACAGATGGCACAGTCATCTATCATCCCTATTAAACTACACACCCAAAGCCCCTCACATACACACATACTGTACATGCATGTGTGCATACAGTACAGCTGTTAAGTATGAGAGGGAAACCTGTATTGGTACCAGTGTTTCCGCTGGTAACTATCTGTTATTGCGGCCGCCACGGCGAAAAACACATTAGAAGTTATTAAATGCAACTAACTTCAGTTCGTTGAGTAATAGCGTGTGAGACGGAGCCTGCTGGACCTGGGCGAGAGATGTGACCCATGGCCACATTATCATAATTCATAAAAATGCAGCGCAGTGACGATATAGACATTTCATAGCCTACACAAGACGTGTGTAACGCCGCTGACCCACCAAAGCGCATTCGACCCGTGCTGGACCCATTCATAATGAGTCAGCCGTCACTCTCTAAGGGCGTTTTCACACATACCTCGTTTGGTCCGGACTTTCGGACTTTTTAGTTTGATCCGAACCAAAATTACAGGTGTGAAACCTCCCCCGGACCGCGGTCCGGATCAAAAGACCAAATTTTGGTCCGATAAAAAGAGGTGGTCTCGGCCCGGACCAAACTGAACCATGGTGGGGTTCGTTTATAGTGTGAAAGCATTTTTTGGATGGTTCAGACTTTTGGACCAAATACAAGAAGCTCTGGCAGGCTCTCCTTGTGTTACAAGACCGGGGAAGCTCCTTTAAGGTGCTTAGTGAGAGAGAGTGGCGGTGAATGCGTTCAGAGAAGACAGCTGTCGGCTATCAGAGCAGAGAATACATCAGCAGTTTATTTGTTGTGGTAACAAAGTGGTAAATGTACAGCGTAGGTTTCAGTTTGTCTCTGAATAAATGCTCCAGAAAGAAAGTTCCAGTGTCTTGCTTCTCAACATCACAACAAAACAAAATGGGCCGCGGCAGTAGGGGGAGAGCAGCAGTCAGTAGGGGGAGAGCAGCAGTCAGTAGGGGGGAGAGCAGCAGTCAGTAGGGGAGAGCAGCAGTCAGTAGGGGGGAGCAGCAGTCAGTAGGGGGGAGAGCAGCAGTCAGTAGGGGGGTGAGCAGCAGTCAGTAGGGGGTGAGCAGCAGTCAGTAGGGGGAGAGCAGCAGTCAGTAGGGGGAGAGCAGCAGTCAGTTGGAAAAACTCCGACACAGAGAGAGGATATGAGAGGACGAGGAAGCCCTTCAACAAACCAATCAGTTAGAAGTATCTGGAGACGTAGCTCACGTATGTGATGACGGCAGGACGTAGGTTTGTCACGTATAGATCTTTAGTGCGCTTGCAAAACTGCAGTGTGAAACCACAACTTACCGGATCAAATGTATACAATGTAACAAAAACATGAACCTTGGTCCGGACCTTGGTTCGGACTTTCATGTGTGAAAATGCCCTAAGTAACATACGCTTCAGTCCATTGCACTCCCCCTCTCTCCCTCTGTCTTCCTATGTCTTTCGGTCTGTTTTTTTTTTTTTTTAATAGGAAAGCTGAAGAAATGAAAGGGGAGAGAGAGGGGGTAATGAAATGCAGGAAAGGTCCACAGGTCGGAGTCAAACCTCTATATATACCAACTGAGCTATCCGGGCGTCCTCTTTCTCTTTTAATCAGTCTGTTGTTGTTGAAAACAAGTGAAGGAGCTTTCTCAGAGATATACAGTATATATTTTCTTAATATATCCTAGGCTATTTATTTAGATAACTTTCATTTACATGTGTTGCAGCTGTATATTTTCAAACTGGTAAAGGAAACCCTATCTAGCATTTTATTTTAATTATAATCTGTTTTAATAAAAGAGCTTGTGAAAAGTGGCTTCGACTTAAAACTGAACATTTAGCCCACTTTGTAAAAAAATACAGAGCTATATATTGTGTATCGCCATTCAGCATTAACGGCAACACGAGGAAAAATTTGGGTGCACCTAAATGTTGTGCTGGTGCACCTAAATAAAAAAAAAAAAAAAATAAATAAATAAAAAAAAAAAAATATATATATATATATATATATATATATATATATATATATATATATATATATATACACACACACACACACACACACACACAATTGTGCTCACACAAAAACACAAACACACATGCTACAGGGTTTGGTGCATGTACATTCATTAATCTTTCATGATACTTTTTGAAACAGGTTGTTGAATTATTCAGCAGACATCATAGCAGTACCATTTCTCTAATGCAGGAGTGTCATGATAATATCTTAATGAAGCTCTCTGCTGTCAGAGTTAAGACAGCTGCAGAAGGAAATGTGAGCACTTCAAGGACAAGAATACCAATCACCATCACCAGTTCAGATGTGTGATCGTTTACAAACCCGGAGATCAGATTTTTAGATAGGGGCATAGCAGCTGACAATATATAATATTAATATAATGTAGTGTAGGAGGCATACCTATGTACATGCAGGACACCTCTAACCAAACACAGTGAAAGCTGACACTAGCAGTAGCGTATGGTGGATTTCCATACATTGAGTCACAAGTGTAAGTATAACTGCCTCCTGAATGGGTGTAGTGCTTTGGTGTGGTGTCTGATAACTAACTACCCTGTTCAGTGGGTCAATGTGACAGTGGTGAAACATTAGCTATCTGATTCCCCAAAGTATCCTCATTTGGACTACTGAGTGATGGATTAGAGGGCAAAGTTAAGTAAAAAAGTCTAAAGCGGGCATCACCAAGTTCTGGATCGAGTGGTGGTTCGATCAAGACCTGTGACCAATTTGTTAAAAAATTAATGAGAATAAATACGGGGCGTTGTTTTTTCCGATAGCCGCAGCTATAGACTGCGAGCACAGCTAATCCAGTTAATACGACAATCGCTTCACTAAATTGAGCCAATCAAATCGATTGTTTACTGTGCATAGACAGTTCACTAGAGAGAACAACAGCTAAGAGAGATGTGAGAGAAATAACAGCATAGAGAGGAACTGACTGTGCTACTTTCTGTTTCTGTGTTGTGTTTTCCCTGGTCTTACCAAAGTAGCACTACACACCTTGACCATGTTTGGATCGACTTACAGCTGTGAGTCAGCTTTCTCCACTGTGAACAATATCAAAAGCAAGTATCACTCCAGGCTCACGAATAAGCACCTACACATGAGAATGACACTAACTCCATTCAAGCCAAGATTCCAACTATTGGCAAGGTAGTCACAGGCCAATTTCTCTCCCCAGGAAATTAGACAAATATGTAAAACAATAAAGAGAAAATGGGCTGCTCAAATCTCTGTTTGCACATTGTCTAAAAGAGGTACTTTTTATTTATTTTATTCAGAAGATTTTGTATTGCTTTCTTTTACTTTAAATGTAGGCCCTAAGTTCATTGTGCTACAACAGGACACATTTTATTAATGGTAAAGATAGCCATTTGTTTTCTATAAAAGTTCAACGTGTCTGTATGTTAAAACTATCTGAATTTGAAAAGTGATAATACATGTGGATATGATATGGAACATGTATATTGTTGACTTTATTTGATAGACCAGAGATCTTCAACAGGGGGTCCTCAGAGTTACTCCAGGGGGGCCGCCAAATTATTGTTTGCTAATTCTTTTTTTTAATCTAAAATTAAAATGTCTGAGAACACACATTAATACACACATAAACACGTGTATGTTTAACATAAAAAAAAGTATGTATACACAATGTATAAACTATCTCTCTTTCAGTTAAGGGGTGCTTGGTCTAAAAAACGTTGAAGACCCCTGTGATATACATTGGGGCAGTCTATAGGATGCACTTTAGACAATATGAGGTTCAGACCTTAGCTGGGAGAACATTTTACTAACTGGACTGGTGTTAAGCAAGTATCAGGAATTACAAGATCACATTTGTGCATGTGTGTGCCTCTGTGGATGTACAGTACCTTGGTGCTGTGTTCAGCCATGGTGTGGTAGTTGAGGCCGGCCTTGGACCTGAACTGTTTGTGGCACTGCTGGCACTTCAGGGCATCCTGGAGCTGCAGGGGTTAAAGGCCAAACAGAGGATAAAATAACATTTCTATGAAAGGAAACAAGTAACCTGCTATTGCTGGCTATGCTCTTTATTGGATCTATCAATATAGCAACATTTCATCTGTAACTTAATAGAGATTGTTATTAGTGTGCTTTTCTTTGTCAAAACAGAGGACAAAGGGCACATCTAGAAACTTTAGGAACCAGAAAAGCCAATTTAACACAAAGTGTTCTTTTCGTAGATTACTCCCCTCGCCTCAGTATTGATTTGGAGACAGATGTGTTTGGATGGTGAGTGACCCAGTGGTAATGTGGTGATTCTGTCATTACTTTACGGCAAACTGTCACTTTAATAGAGTCACACGGGCCACTGGGCCAAGGAGCCATTAAAATGGCTGTAGAAATATGTCTCTCTGAGGGCCTCGAGGCTACTGCACGTTCCCAGCTGATTTGCCCTCAGGAAATCAATATAATGTACTTTGATGAACCTCTTCTGTGCTTCACCCCTACCTCGTTTATACTGCTCGTATATAACTATTGACCACAAATGTGGGCAATGCAAACAAACCAAAGGAGTGCACAGTGTCCTTTCCCTTTATCCATTTCAACTGATATTAGCTTTCATATCAAAGCAGATGAGTAAAGGATATTACATGAGAAAACTGGTGGAGATTACTGTACTGAGATACTGCCTGGTGTAACTTCCACAGCCTTCCAATCAATAGCATCATTGTAAAGGCTCCCTAGACTCTGCACACTGGAGTCCATAGGGAGAGGTATCTAATAACTTTGCAGTTAAAGTTATAATTCAATATAGAAATAACAGCCCTGGGTTGAGAGAGCTTTATTCCATACTCAGGAAGAAAAAAAATGTTTAAAAACAATTGACAATATGACATATCACCCACCCCGCTCCCAGTCTGAGCGCCTACTGACCTTCTGGCAAATCTCCATGTGTTTCTTGAGGCCGTGGATTGTTTTCCTGGTGACGATAGAACAGGTGGGACACACTACTTCACCTCGCTCGTGGATTGCTCGCTGCCACTGGGTGTCGGCACCTTAGAAACATGGAAACAATATTAGTATGTCAGATTGTCGATCAAATATTTCTGGTACGGTAACACATTCACACCTTCACATACAGATTTTTCTGTGTATATTTCTTTTTAAGACAAGAAATAAATAGTAAAAAAAATCTTTTACTATTTATTTCTTGTCTTTTAGATTTATAATACTGGGTGAACTGCTGCTAAAAATGTCGTTCATTTTGTACAATGACAATAAAACTTCTGATTCTCATTATAATTCTTATGTATATTTTCATTTGTGTACTTAGTATTCATGTTTCCTTGCCTTACAGTTTAACTCTACGTTTGTGTAAACAAGTGATAATGTGTAGTGATGTAAAATAATCCCTGACCAATCCCAAACCAATATACAGTTGTCTGATTATCAGAGCTGTATAGTAACGAAGTAGAACTACTTCACTACTCTACTTAAGTACTAAAAGGCTGTATCTGTACTCTACTGAAGTATTATTTTTTTCTCCTACTTCCACTTTTACTTGAGTACATATTTTCGATGAGTTTAATACTTTTACGCCGATACATTTTTTATGTGCTGCATCGTTACTCATTACTGTTGTGAATTCTTCACGCTACGGAGACTGTGTAGGTTACAGTATGTGTAGTTACCTCTACGTTAGTTACGTACGCTAATTACGTAATTTACAATAAGAAATCCCTGAGATCGCATCATGTTTCTTTTCATTACGGTTGCCCGTTCAGAAGTCAGAGACAATGTAAGTTTGTAATCTTTCTATTTAGCTATTGTTGCTGCAGAGTAAACTATTCCTGAGTTGTTTCAGTCTGCAGTGAGTACTGAATGTTTACCTTTTGACCCTGTGATGTGAAGCTGCTAGTTTATCTGTATGTTGCTAGCTTGCTAACATTCCTGTTCATCACACGTTACTAGCTAGTGTGTGATACGTTTTTGGGGCTTTAATCGTTACTGTGCTGGAGAGGATGTTCATTTTACTTGCAGTGTGATAATTGTAAATTTTATTTCAGTATTTGTTAATATTTGTTATTTTTAATATAATATATTTAATATTAGTTAATTCCTTTGGCTACGGCCTTGGCTAAACATTTGAAATAATATAATCAATATGACATTCAAACTTTTGAATACTTTAGTACTTCCACTTTACTGTTGTGCTTAAAGAGCACTTCAACTTCTACTCAAGTCACTTTTTTGATAGAGCACTTGTACTTTTACTCAAGTATGGGTCTCGAGTACTTTATACATGTCTGATTATAGTCCATGGATGTATTAAGAGAACGTTAGTCTAGCTAGTCATGTTATGATGGGAAGTGGAAGTTAACTATGCTCTTCTTCTCCGTTTTTTGGTGAATTTCTGTTGTAGAAACAGCGCCGACTATAGGCCTGGAATATAAAGTAGCGTGTTGATTCATTTACAAATGGTTTCCTTTGGACGCAACTATTCTTGAAACGAATCCAGGGAAGACGGGTGGAAAAAAAGATGGTTTTGGTACGTGAGGACATGGCCCTAGAAGCAAACAAAATTAAAAAATTGATCTAAGTGTTCACCAGAGCTGCTTGTAGCTGGATCTTTCTTGGAGGACTGACTTGAAGTCGGTCTTCTCTGGGGCTCCTCACTGAACCCAGTGCCCTCTGATCTCTTCGCACGGCCCGCCTTCAGCTTCTCCTCCACCTTAGTCATACCTACAACACACAAACATAGACACACACACAGTCGTGGTAGTAATTAATACTCCCATTGAACATATTCAAAGTAAAGTGAGAGATACAAGCAGAAAGGGACAGGTGGAGGACAATGCTGAAGAAAAATGCTAATAAAAGGAAAGTTGATACTGGATATAAAAAATAAAAAGAGGTAGAAACTGAGAAACGGTTGTTTTGAGTTTTACTGAATCACTGACAGGCACACTGAAAGAGAGCAAGCGAGAGCAGTGAGTCCTGCAAACTGTGGATGGATAGTTTGATAAGTGGTGATGAGTAGTTTACAGCCTAGTGTATGCTGTATGAGTCATGAGACATTTTCAGCATATCAATGAGACAGAAAAAGAGAGAGATTCTAGAAAAGCTGTGTGTATGTGATGTGTGCTTGGTGTGTGAGTCACTGATTCATTTAGTCGGATATGAAACACCTCTACAGCTGCCACGTTAGCACTGTTAAAAGACCAGCACCATTGATCAGCAGCAGTAGGGAGCATTCATAATCACTCACAGAGCCAATCACACAATGTTGTTAAGTTCTTTCTCAAGCAGTGGTACATGTCCTCCCATGGTGTCCATTATTCAGTGAATCTTCAACATGTGTCCTGCTGTACTGTCAGTGATCAAGAATAATTCACCCAGTTCCTAGTAACAATCTTTTCTTCGCAACTTAATTTATTCACTTATTAATATCACACCCACAGGAGATAACTGATCAAGGCTGTTTGACTGTTATGGGCAAGTGTTCATTAGACAACATAATTTATTGTCAACAACAGGGTGAAGTCAGAGCATTTTTTGGTATTTACCCTTCAATCCAAATGTTCCAGATATTGAAGGCTGCTCTCCAGTGAATTTCTTAGGTGTTTTCTGCTTACGTCCTGGCTCAAGAGAAAAACACAGAGCAGGAAACGGTCAAACACATACACTTACAAGCATTTAATTAGAACTTGTGGTCCATTAAAAAGGATATGCTGTAATCTTACTGTGCCTCATTCGCTCTGGGTCTTCGTCAGGGAAAGAAGGGGGAAGGCTGTCCCATTCACTTTCACTGCCCTCCGCATCAGACGACGTACTGTGAGACTCCTGGGACTGAGGCTGGACTGGCTGGGACTGGTGAATCTGCTGTGAAGGCTGAGTGTGGCTGTGCTGTTTCCTCTCACTCTTCCCGTCGGCCAGCTCCCCGTTCTGAGAGGGCATGGACACCTCCTGGGTCTTTTTCACTTTGAAGAACATCGTAGAGGGGGGACTGTTCTCTATGGGCCTGAATTCACAGACCAAGGGAGGAAAGTTTTGGGCAGTCAGCATTATGATGTTACTAACCACATTATGTGGGTCAGTGTGGGTGGGAATTTGAGATCTAAATCCTAGTCACCTTTTCTTGGTGTTGGACTTGACAGTGGTCTTTTGAAGCTTAGGCTGCTCGTCCTTGGGCTCCATATTAACCCTGTCTGGGTGGTTCCACAACTTGTGCTTTTGCAGGCGCACCTTTGTGGCAAACACTGCCTCACAATAGGGACAGCCATGACTCAGCTTCTCAGCTACGGTGGCCTGGTACAGACACAAACACAGACATGATGAGAGGGGATTTAGAGTGGGCTCCCTCTCTACGCAAAATAAAATGACAGTGGGTAGCTGTTACTGGAGGCATATTACTTCAGTTGAATAATCACAGGTTCTTGAAACAGCCATATACGGTAATTAATCACTAAATATTTGAGGTGTGAGCACTATAAATTATCTGGAAGTTTTAACTCTGATTTGAACTGACTTAACAGGTAATTTATCACAGACTGTGATGGTCCTTCCTTTGTTGCTTTTAAAATATCTTTACTGTGATCCACTGTTAAAGACTACTCATACTCACAGCATAAAGTAGAAATAGCCGCATAACAGGAAAGAACAGAGGTTAGTGACTCACCCCCTGGCAGCGTTGATAGTGGTACTTGACGCCATAGATGCTGGGAAACTCTAACCAGCAGCCTGAACATGGACACTTAACCCTGGAGCGGCGCTTAAACTCTTCCTTCCATTGTACTATCATATGGGCCTGCTCAGGGGTGAGGAAGAGAGAATTCAATACATGCAAGGATTATTGCTATACTGTATTGTTGTATATATCGTGCATATTCATGGGGAGCTGACTACTCTGTGCAGGAAAAATAAAGCCCACTTCAAACACCTACTCAGTTCAAAGAGAGATACTCACAGGGATGCTTCTCAGTTCTTGCACTTCTGCTTTAGGGCGACCTTTCCTCTTCACCTCTGCTGGCTCATCACACACCGGACCTGTCAAAATGGGCAAGAAAAACATTTCTAAATTACTGCAAGTAGTACTGCAAGTGGTTCATATTCATGGCAAAGAAATATAAATTATTATATCTGTATATAAGCACTTCTAGATATGTTCTTGACATGTCTTGGAGCTACACAAATACCCAACTTCAGTAAAAAAAAACTTTTTCAAACCTCCAAAATCCCTGAATCCGCTCATATATTTAAACTAAATACGGACATGAATGAAAACCAATATGTACAGCTATGGTGATGGGTTTGAAAACTGATAAGTGTTAAGATGTAGGATTTGATTGTCAGATAAACAGAGGAAGAATGTGCATGTGGGAATATGTGTGTGTGTGTGTGTGGCAGAGAGAGGAAGAGAGGGCAGTGTGGGTAGAGGCCTTCTGTTGAGCCAAATAGATCAGCTATAAATCGCTAGCGCCTGTGTGAACCTCTGACACAGCACACTCAGCTCTCTCTCTGCTCCCCATTACTCCCTCCCTACATCTCTCATACTGCCGCTTCCCTCTTTTCTCACCTCATGTCTAGCTTTCTCACTTTCCCTTCCTTTACCTCCACACACCCTTCCCGATCTTTCTCCATGTAAATTTGGAGGACAGGCGGTGCACTGGCTCATTACTGCTCTCTTCTCTGCTACAATTAGACCTCTGCACTCTATTTTCTCTAAACAGCGCTACTTAAGAGAGGGAGGGAAAATGGAGTGAGCGGAGGATGAGTGTATGTATGTGAAAGGAGAGGAGGGAGGGAAGGGGCGTGACAAAGGGAGAGAGGAGAGAATTGCAGAGGCAGATGACTTCTTCTTCTGACCAAGCAGAATACTGAATGACAGTGCTGCAGGTAGGAGCTGAGGCTAGACTCAGCTCTTCAGAATGATATATCATTACATGTGCTCTCAACTCCCCTGCATTGATCTGGCAAGACCGGATAGCGGCAGCAGAAACAAGGCAAGCAGGAGACAGAGCTGCTGCTCGAGCTTATTCAGTCATATCAGATCCAGAAAATGCCAAAGGGAAACTACTTGAAGCATAGATGATAGTCCTTAGCTGTGAAGTGGAATGCAGCAGTGGTCTTGCATAGACTCTCTTTGGAATCCGTTTCACTTCCCCGTGCTGGGAAACATGATTTTCTTCTACTGCAAACTCATTGACAGCGACAGGATGCACATTTGCCTAGTGCGTCTCATTTGTGGCGGATCCCAAACTAGATCAGTGCACTCTGTGTGCCTACCAGGGTTATGAAAATTGTTGAGTATTTTTTATCAAATAAATGAATTGACTTCCCGCTATTGTTGCTCATACAAAAACAGACTTCAACAACCCAAAAAAAACCATCTCTCTATGTCAGTGATGTTAATGTGTATAAAAACAAAATACGGGCCTAACCTGTCATGACGTTTTATTACATAGTATCAACTTTCCCTTTTTCCCTCATTTGTCTTCTTTTTGTTTCTCACCCAAGCACAGACACAAACACAGGCTGACGGATTATATGTAATCTTTTACTTCAGACTCACAATAATAAGGTAGAAAGAAAATAAGGCAAGGCTGTATGAGATTGAAGTAGCAAAGCATTGCTGGCTGTATTTGGGAATAGTTCATGACACAAGGTGCAAACACACCCATAAACATGCACACTGATACACATAAACAAGTACACAAAACCATTACCAGTGTGTGTAAGTGTGATGTGTGTGCATAGATTTGAGTGTATTAATATTCTCCAGGCGACAAAGCTTTTCTCTATTAGCTGTCTGGGTAGCAGCTGGGGAGGTGATGCAGTCGGCAGTGCAGCTCTTGTGCTGAGGAGGAAATTGAGCATGCATTCTAATTCCTGTCTTAGAAAATAAAGGTCTTGTAAAAGAAAGGCATAATTAATGAATTCTGCTCTTGGGAAAGATATGTTCTGGTTGCTATGGGAATAAGATCCACTTGTCTTAGTTACCACTATCAGAGGCCTCTTTCCAGCAAGTAGAACAATTAGGCCCACATACAGAAGGCTACAATGCAAATAAGCATGTATACACACAAGCCAAGGAAGCGCTGGTGCGAGTGCAAACTTAACTGTAAAAATAAAAAATACAACAGCAGACTTATCTTTCCTGGGGTGAAATATGCAAAACACAATACAATGTGTTTAGTATCTCTTACTTTGCTTTGCTTGCTTGAGTATGGGTAGCACACTCTGTGGCGCTCAGCAATCACAACCATTGTCTTGGTATGAAACAAAGCAGGCCCATTGTGTCATATCTAAACCCTGGTTCTCAGGCACAGGCCACGGGGATAAAACAGCTGTTCAACTAATGTCAGAGTATGACTCGCTCCCAGCTGTCTGCAACTGTTGCTCCACACTGGTTAACCCTGACAGCAGAGCAGAGAAGAAAAGAGAAGAGAGCTGCTGCCTAATGATCTCAAATAACCTCTGAGTTCTCCTAGCTACGCCTGCAACTGCTCCCCCTGAGTGCAAGGGTGCACACATTACCCACAAACACATACACACACACAGGCGCGCACACAGAACAGTCATTTGTTTTCCTCGACAAACACTCACACAGGAGCCTTTGTCTGTGTCTGCACAGTAGGGTTTAGACATACTGTACATTGGTTTGGAGAAAAACGACACACATACACACACACACACAAACAAACAAACAATACTCACCACTGACGCAACTCCATGGAAAGAAGACACAGTATTACTACTTCCTCAATCTCAACAGACAATAGATAGAGAAATTGATACACCTGGACACAGTGCAAGGTAAACACACTGACAAAGTACAACCGTCTCCTTAATGTTTAAGCTATCCTGGTCCTACAGTCAATGCAACCACTGGACCTTTACTTCTTCACAACTTTCCCCTCTCTCACAAACTCTCAGTTAAGTGGCATGTCAGCACACACACACACACACACACACACACACACACACACACACACACACACACACACACACAAGCCTTTCCATCATATACACACCTCTCTTTGAACACGTCCCCATAATTCCCTCCCAGTCAGGCTTGATTCCAGACAGTGAGTAAGAAGAAGTAGAGAGGTGTAGCAGCACCAGAACAGTCTTGCGACCCAGACACGGACTAACTGAAAGAAAACCAGACTCTCAGTGCGTCTGGCTCTCACTCTCTCTCTCTCTCTCTCTCTCTCTTTCTCTCTCTCTCTCTCTCTCTCCCTTGCTGTCTTGAGTGTATCTGCTAACCCCTTACACAGATACACTTGTTGACAACATGGTTAGACTAATTTAATATATTTTTTGTATTTTTTTCTGAAAACACTGCAGTTACTTTTTTGCCATTCCAATTACTCTTATAGTAAAACTAAATCACTCTGCAAGTGTTACAGGGTGGCCCAAGTAAACATAGCTTAGTTTTTGAGGGGTTCATATGCAAAGGCTGAAGACAATTGGCTGGGATCTGATTGTGAAGAACAAAATGTGAGCTAATTCCATTACTGTATATTACTCTGGTTCTGTAAGTTAGATAATAACACAATGGGTTCAACTTCAGGGCCAGAAATAATGGACAACAAATGTCCTAGGTATGAACAGTCTTTCATAGATATATTTCCTCATTTAAAGTCCAATTGACATCACATAAACAAATCATGTCAATATATTTTTCAAATGTTCAGGAAGATCAATAGAGGAAACATGCAATAGATACCATGTGTACAGAATAGAACATTATAGCAAAATTACAATGTTAACAATCAGGGTGACAAAATTCTAGATAGATTGTAACATGAGTGAATCATAAAACCATCATGCATTGTGAATTCTTTGATTCTACTATAAATGGGAGTATCAAAGTTGTGAATTTTAAAATTCCACATGTGGTGGCTTTGATAGATATATTTGTTCAGGGCATCATTTATACATAGGTCAACTGATTTCAGGGTTTGTCCTACTCTATGACTTAATGATAAGCAGAGCATCTTCTTACTAAATAACCAGTAATTAGTGCCCAGTCAGAAGTGTGAATGTCCTAAGCAAAAACAATTTTCAGTGCCCTCAGCAGTTTGAACTCTTGTATAGTGGATCATTTTGTGTAGAATCCAGGAATCCCCACAAAGACGTGTGGTAGGCTATGTTTACTAACACCACTAAACCACACTTACAGTAAAGCAGCCAAATCAACAACAAAAAAAAGCTTGGGCTTGAGATCCTACATAATCTGGTGACTCACACTACCTTGACAGCCTCTTCAGACCTTTTTACAGCCTTCCACATCAGCTGCATGCTTCATATTATTGGAAACCTCATCCATCGCCTAATGCCCATTTGGCCCATGGCCAATAGTATATTTAGTGACATCCAAAACACAAAAGCCTCTGATTCTTGGGGGATGATGCAGACAGGTAAACTGACTGAACAAATAAAACATTTTTAAATGTAAGACTGACTGGACAGAAAATTAAAAAATATACAAGGATCATGGTGGAATTCGCTATTTATGCACTGAGGCAAGTTGTGGTATACAGTATGCAGTGCATAGACCAGCACCCATGAAAAAGGCAAGTGTTTATGCAACAGCATATATATACGAGCCAGACAGACAATGCCTGCTCCAGACTGTTTGCAGTGCCCTTCTTATGGAGAGTGACTCACCAACTCAATCTCTCTCCTCTCCCATTGCCCTGTACTCCTTCTCATCTGCCATCCTCAAGCCTGCCAAATAAAGGTGTGACAAAGATGACTAAAGACTCTCCTCAATACGAGATGTAGCATCAGGCTGAGAAAAGATCCAGAATTCAATTTCATCCCAAAACAAACATTCTCCAATCTATGGCTCTTTATCGATTTTATCTTGTGGTAGCCTATTCCACCAATTTCAAAGACTCAAAGCATCAGCAGGCGAGGGCTACAAAATATAAGAAATATAAAGGTGAGAAGAGTGAGATGGGGAGTGGGGCTGGTGGGTGGGAGTAGGGTGAAGAAGATTGCGGGGATAGAATGAAAGGTGGCATGGATAGTGAGGTTGGAGGCCTGGGGATTCACTGCTGCTGATGATACAGCATAATAAGTGGGACAAGAGAAAGATAAGGAGTTTGAGGGAGGATAAATTGGAAAGGAGTGACAGTTATGTGTAGAGAATATGGCAACAATCGAGCGAGAGAAAATGTGAGAAAGCAATAGGTGGAGAGGAAGAGCGAGAGATTGCTGATGAGAAAAATATGCAGGGTCAGCAGATGGCGTCTGCGGGCCGGAAACGAAGGTCCTACAGTCAGCGTAGTGGACTGTCATCTGAGAACACTCATGGCTGTGCAGTGTGCACACACACGCACAGTCATGTAAACACAAACAAAAACAGCACAAGCTAGCACATTTAACAGTCAAACAAAGCCACAACCATATAAACCAATGCAGATCTTCCTCTTACTGATAGAGACAGCTCCTCCCAACTCTGGAGCACCCACCTCCCCTTACACACAGCGTGCCGGGGTCCCGTGCCTGGGATCAGGTAGGGTACTGCACCCCTCTCAATCAAAGACGGAGGATGGTCACGCACACACACGCACGCACACACACACAAGCACACACGCCTAGACTCCACTCATTTATGCTTGGATTAATGTTTGCAGAAAGAAAGGAGCCTAATTTCAGGGCTTGCCTAAAGCATTTGGCAGAACAGCATTAGGACTGTCCAAATACTTTTACCGTAGGTTGTTTAACAGCTTAGAAGGCTGTTGGAGGAAAAAAATGACAAAACTAGGCCTCTAATACGATGTTAATGTGAGAAAATGTAAGAGCAAGAAAGAAAAGAGAGAGACAGATAGAGAGCAAGTCACCCTCAGGGACCACATCCTTTCCTGCAAGTTGTCTGGTGTGGCAAGGTGACAGCTCAACCGCACCACTCTAGGAAAGCACACAAACCCGATTTGCAGTCTTTCTTTCCGTGCATAAAAGCACAGAGGGATTTCAGGAAACCACTAGTACAAAAAAAAACTGTCCAGCGAGGACAGGGTTTCTTCATAATTACATCATGCAAAGTTTCCGACAAGGACATTTATCGATCAGCATGAGAACTAATAATACCACGAGGTGGAAAAGTCTTACCTTTTAATGAACATGGAATGAAAAATGATTCGTTATTAATGAAAAAAGATGACCAGTGGGAAGACGGCATATAATGTGGTACCTGGCTATCTGAAGAGCACACTGTGTACACTGACATAGAATGAGCACGGAAAAACATACACGGGGAGCTGTAGATATTGATGGCGTTATTTCACCAAACCAAGACTCACAGTCCCCCAGGCATAGACAAGCTAGCGTCAGGCTCATTATGATTAACATTGTAGCATTTCCTCTCATCACTAGCTCAATACAGGAAAGCTCAAACCAGGCACTGATGAGTAATAGGAAAAGGAGTCCAGTAGAGGATTTGAGTGGATGGCTTGTCGTTTGAAAAGGTAATGCATTTTGATATAGACATAGTGTTTTGCTGGAGGTAATACAGAAAGTCCAATCAAAGTCAATGAATAGCTTCTTTGCTTTAGTTTCAACTACATCTGAGTGAATCATAACATGCTGCAGTTATGGTGTGGTGGTTAGGGATTACAAATGCCACTGTAATCGTGTGCCCAGATGAAATGAAAATGTAAAATTCCTCATGCATTTCTCATGCTCTGCTTTGTGTCTAAATTAATTCCTACTGTTACACAAGGATGTGCACGTGTTTCAGTAGCCTTGTGGTTCCCCTTTAGGTTGCTGGATGCTCTTAGAGAATCTTCAAACCTCATAATCACATAAAACTCAGTCCACTGGCAATGTTACCAACTGAGCCCCTCTAAAGTCTAGGAAAACCCCTGATGTAATGTTCCGGATAGGAGCAACTTTCCAGCCAAACAAGACGATTCTTCAACTACAAGTGGAATGCAGATTTGTATCTTGTGCAATCAAATTGTGCTGGAAGCTGTCCTTAGCACAGACTTGTACTATCAAAAACACTGATATGATTACTATTTTGAGAAGCTCTATTTTAATGAAAGTCAAAGCAGATCAACTGTGGGAAAAGAAAATGAAACTGACAAATAGAAACGGTAGTCTTAAGTTACCACAAAAAGTCCCGAAAAGACCAGGACCATTACCTGTGAAAGCATTTCACACACACACACACACACACACACACACACACACACACACACACACACACACAATCATGCCGGTACTTATTACTGAACCTCAGCCAAGTGGGCTTCTCTCAATTCTAGCCTTTAGTCTCAAAACAATCAGCCCAGACCCCACTACCATCTTTGCAGTGATTGATCTATAAACACATCTTGTTTACTGAGTTACAAAGTGTAAAAACCTCTATATAAAAAAAAAAACTCTATAAAACATGACACTTTGAGAGGCTGCAGAGAAAAACATGTCATTCAAATACACTGTGTTCTGCTACAATACATTCTTTAAGAGCAAAAGCAGCACATCAGTCGGCAGCCTGTGAGTTGGAAACCATACTGTGAGCCTGTGTTACCCTGCTAACTATAGAAAGATTAAGCAGATAAAGACATACAATTAAAACAATTTAATAAATGGTTTCACCACTTAAATCGCCACAAAAAACTGTCCAAAGCTAACTGCACTCTGAGTTCTGTCTTGCAAAATATGCTTTGTATTACTGTCCACAGCAAGCAAGCACACACACACACATGCACACACCCACACAGGCATGCTAATCCAGCCTACAGGGCTGATATTAACATGAAAAAAAATAAATTGAAGCATCTAGTCTAGTGCTGGTGCTGTGTGTGTCTGTGAATGAGGGGCTATTTTGTAGCAACCAAAACAACTGGGTCATATTAGAACAGCTCCAGTTTTCCAAGTCTGCCTGACTCTATTAACAATGTCTTGATGATCTGCTGGTTATTGGATTGAAATATAATTCCCCAGCCCGGCTCTCTCTTTCCAAAATCTTCCATCTCCATCCAGATGGCTTAGGGTTTCACTAATGTCAGTGCTTGGCAATACTTGTTTGTTTGGTTTTCTCACTGTAAGGCACTCTGATGGAAAATGTAGTTTCCAGGCCCTTCTGTGGTGAGAGGGGTAAAATAACCTTGAGGCTGGGGAACCATTGATTCTAAGTAAAATATAATCCATTCAAAAAAGCAACAGAGACAGTTACAGTATATGCGTTAAGTGATCAAATCCTCGAGAAACAACACCAAAGCTCTGAACAGCCTGCCTAGTGCTATCATAAGCTACTAAATAATTAAAAAAAAGTCCAGCCAGTCTAAAGCCATTGGAATATAAAGACAAACTGGCAAGAATACTATTGCAACCATCACATACGGTATGTGTTAGTATGTCATTTTGTATGTATAACTCTTTCAGGTCAAGAGAAAACCTGGGTCACACAAACAAAACCTTTCTTAGTTCCCACATTTAAAACAATCTGTGAAGAAACGCTGCAAACTGTGATCTAAAGTGTGTGCATAGAATACTGTTTTCATTTCATGAAGTGTAGCAGTGGCTCGTCACTCACTGTGTTTGTTGTTGTTTTCCGGGCCTGGCCTGGTTCTGACAGGCTCCTGGGGATGTCCATGCTTGGGGGTCCGGCCCCTTGGCAGCCCTGATGAGGACAGCTTCCCAAGCCTGGGGCCACTTGGGCTCTCCATGCCTGCAATGGTAGTTGTGGGGGTACAAAATCACACAGGAGAGATTGGTAGCTAGAGGCGATATTGGGATACTTTCTGATGCTCATTAATCCCGTTCCATTGCTTGTCAAAACATTATTAGCAATGTCAACTGTGACGATGTGGTCCCTTTGTTCTACAATGCACTTCATGTCGGCCATCGGTGCTACTGGACTGAACGTTATCTGAGTGGAGGCACACACATCATCTGCAGTTGTAATGAGGGTGTGACCTTCCATGTTTCATTTCAAAATCAATATTCTCACTTACACACTAACTCCATGCTCTGCCCATTAGACAAAAGGTGAGTCAAAGAGGGAGAGAGAGGGGTACAAAGCTACTTTCCTGCCTTCTTTCTTTATTATTGAAAACAGTGATGCAACTTGTAGTCAGCAGCAGCAACATGTTTTTTGCTTTAAGTGAGAGCTAATCTCTTATTTGTTGACTGCTACAGTGGATAGATTACACAGCATAGTCCACCAATCTATTATAAACATCATGCCACCATCATCCATACTAAGCCCAGTTTTGGGCTCTGTACTGAACCCTCATTTCCTACCAGCATGGGACAGTCTAATGGATGAAGGCTGACAATTGCTAATTATGCTAAGTGGGACTGATTACAATCCAGCATGCTTTCTCTTAGCACACATTCATGTCACTCTCCTAATGAATTACAACAGCACACAAAGGGTCACTCGGTTGGGGCCACTCGGTGTCCATTTACACGACATGCTACTCACTGTACATTGAGCGATGATGGCTCATCCGTCAAAGTGACAATACGCTCACAGTTTGTTATAAGTTGTTAATACATTTGACTTTAAAAAGCACAGTGAGCTCGCTGCACAATGCAAGTTGCAGAAATATGCACACACTCACACTAGACACCTTCCTGTTCCTGCATGATGTGTCAAGAGTGTGAAGAGAAGACAAGCATTTTACTACTTAAAATAAACAGATGTGGTGGTGAGAGAGATAAAGACACATTAATATGCTCAATTATCAGTGGTGAAATGAATGCTGCTTGTAATATTTCATTGGGAGTTTCAATAGTGACATATGTACTTTTTTGTACACAATGCATTTTTGTTTCCTATGTTTTGCCTTGGCATTTGTTCAGCAATGTTTTTAAAATAACATTGCAGCTGGTGTTTTCATAAAAGATTTCTAGAAGTAAACCTCAGTCCTACATTACCATACATTTAGCTAGACACAACAAAATATGGTGACACCCACTCTCATCTCCCTCGCAATCCGCTGACAAACCAACCTGGAAATAAGTATTTTAGCTACACACGTGGCACACTGCCATGCTGTGTGTGTGTGTGTGTGTGTGTGTGTGTGTGTGTGTGTGTGTGTGTGTGTGTGTGTGTGTGTGTGTGTGTGTGTGTGTGAGAACTACAACAAGGTTACATAGTTGCCTATTTATGTGGTTAAGAAAAAAAAGAGTGCTCCTCTGGTCGGCCACACCTACCTGAACTGTCGGGCAGTCACCCAGCACTAGGGGCCGGGTGGCCCCGGGTCACCCACGTGAGGGAGGAGGGGGTCAGGAGACAGACACCGAAGTGGGCGTTTTTCCACCAATGTTATGTTACATGGCAATCACACCTGCTGTGCGTCAAGGACCGGTCAGACTGGGGTTGGGGATCTGAAAGGAAGTGGACAGTCGTCACTGTCGTCCTGTACCCCCACTCTGCGGACCACGACGAGGTGGGAGAAAAAAAAGAGCAGGGCAGGAGAAGAGAAATGACAATTTCGTCTGTACATGAAAATAAATTCTGGATACTTTCACCTTATTCCCAGTTTCCAATTGCCTTGCCCCCCTCCTTTCCTGCATTAATATGTACACCACGAGGCACTTCTTCAATCTCTGTCTTCTCGTTAAACAATCCAGAAATATTAGAAATAGCCAGGAAAATATAGGTAGGTCCTCGACTCCTTGAGGAAAATATTAGAATACGGGATGGTTTATAGGCAGTGAAGCAAAATGGCGACTTTATTACGAAGGAGGAGTAAAAAAAAATCCTTGCGCTGGCTGGAGCTAAAGGGAGGCACACAAATATATTTAGTGCAGTAATTTCGACGGCGGCGAAACACTTGGTTAGAGTAAAAGAAAACGAAGCGAAGGAAAATGAGCAGAAAAGCCAAACCTCGGTCGGTTTTGGTTCACTCCTCGGTTCCTTACCTCGGGATTATTTCGCTTTTTTATACGGATATTATCTCGGCGGCCGTGTACAGTATTACAGTAATGTGTGTTGGGTCATGCGCGTATCCACTCCACCTTTGACAGTTGCAACTACAGTCTTGAGGCAACTTGCAAACTCTCGCGTTATTATTATCTATTATCGAACAGATTAATTGGGGTTTCTGTCTAATAAAGTCGCCGCAATACCGGCTCGTGCTGCTCTTCCGACGTAACGGCGCTCGTTCCTGACGAAAAAGGGTCAGCGCTTAAATTCTTTAAATCAACCTTCGCCAAGTATTTTAATCTGGTTGCTGCCAAATGTTCTCACCATGCGCCCTCCAGCCAAATCAGGCAGGGAAAATGATTATAGTCCAGTCTGCAGGAGGCTATTCTTTGTCATTAGGTTACCTTACCGGAGGCAAGTGCTTATGCAGTCAATGCAAGTATCCCTCTCCAAAAACCACTGGAACAACAATGTTTGCTAAACCTAATGGGTAAAAAAAAAAGCCCCAATAATGAATGAATTTTTTTAACAATATACAAATCCGACTTTTATAATAATCGATCATACAATCCCAAAATCCAAGGTCAATATTAAGGAATGATGTATTAATCCTATTACCAGTTCAACAGCACATAGGCCTACAGTCAATATTGGATTTTTAATTGGTGTAAGTTTACTACAGGCTATGTGCACACTCCTAGCATTTCCCCATAAATCAGCTAATAATACATGTTTAACATTTGGTGTGAAGCCACATATCTTCCTTGTATCACAGCTCACTTAATGAATTATTAATGGCATCATTGCCACCTCACTCGGTTTCAGTAAAACAACAGAGAGTCTCTCTTATTTGATTGGTGCCAGTCGTCATGACCTAATAATTCCTATTAGTGGAAATCATCTGAAACCATGATGTAATGTAGGCTATGTGTAAAAAAAAAAGAAGGTTTTCAGCATTGCCAGTGGAGGGCAGGAGAGCCTCTATTTTGTTCCAAGTTTACTGTGATGTATCAACCAAAGAATCACGTATGTTTAAATAAATTGCATTTTTATTTTGTTTAATGAATATCACTTAAATCAAAGGGGCTTTCACACTTTGTAACACAATGTCACTAAGACACACACAGACAAGAGTAGGCCTATACAATACTTTTAAATATTAATATAAAAAAATAATACACAAATCAGGAAGATGAAAGAACAAAGCATTAATGAATTAAACGTACAGGTGTTAACCACTTACATTTTAGTTGAAGTTATGTTTTTGCTAATATGCTATGTCTTTTGTATACTGTCTAAATGTACACTACCGGTCAAAAGTTTGGGGTCACTTAGAAATTTCCATTCCACTCCATTACAGACAGAATACCAGCTGAGATCAGTTGCATTCTTTTTTTAATCAGGGCAGCAGTTTTCAGATTACATTATGTGCTTACATAATTGCAAAAGGGTTCTCGACTGTTGTAGAAAGAAGTGGCTGATCTGTAATGGAATATCTACATTGCCCATTATCAGCAACCATTCATCCAATGTTCCAAAGGCACATTCTGTTTATTAATCATTTTAAAAGGCTAACTGAGAAAACATTGGAGAACCCTTTTGCAATTATGTAAACACATAATGTAATCTGAAAACTGCTGCCCTGGTTAAAAAAACAATGCAACTGATGACCCCAAACTTTTGTCCGTTTTTTTTAATTTTAGTTATATATAAACATTAAACAAGTTAGTTTTATTGTTGCAAATGACAAAAGATTTCAAACACTTCCAGATTGTTAATGTCCAGTCAAGGTTTGTCTGCATCAGTCTTCCACTAGAGGGCAGTGCTTTCCTGTGATTTGTCAGAAGCAGCTCAAAAACTATGTGGAAACATGGGCCCCTGTAGCATCTTTAACACTTTTAAATGTGTAGTTGATTTTCATGGCAATGTTATGTGTGTTACTTTGATCTCAGGAGACGTGAGCTGATGATCAGCTGGTTAATGACACACTGAGCCTGATGGGTGTTTCACTCTCGACTGAGTGACAACTGCCATTTTCCTGCACAGTCTGCCTCCTGCTCTCTTTAATGGCCACTGATGAATAGTTCAAGCGAGGCTTTGTTTGACCTGTGATTAATCCTTTTACTGTGGCAGTGTTATATGTTCCCTCTTCTCCTCTGCTGAGTGAGCAAAAGGCTACTTAATGGTTTTTAAAACTGGCCAGGTGGAGTGGTCTGTGCCCTTAAAGGCTCTTGAAGAGTCCATCCAAGAGTTGATTGTGTTATTTATCTTTTGACCTTTCCAGTGCAAGTTCATTGAGCACACATGCACTTTTTTTCCATATACTGATTTGCTTAGTAGTGGTATCCTGAATATTAAACTCTTGGGCGCTGACCAGAAAAATTACAGTCTTCAGCTGTTTGTGCCACTGAGCAACTCCATTGGAGCAGCTGCTTAAGGGCTGCTCAACAGTAGTTGATGAGAAAAGACAGATTGTTTCTCATTCTATTTCAATGCTGTCAGAGGACTGAGATCCAGCTGATCAAAGCCACAAGCAGATAACGATAAACAAGCTGGATGCAGAGCCTCCGCATTCGGGTGTTTAAGAGAATGATGACGAAAGACAAGCTTTCAAAAAGAAGAGACATTTAATAGTAAACAGTAACCAATTAACTGCATCATCCAACCGTCTGCTCCACGGATTTATTCTCTGTCAGTGTTGAGAAGGCCACTTTTCACTGAATCTGTTTATCATACATGTGCCTTGTTATCAACAGTGAGATGCTTCATGTCTCTCAGTAATTGGATCCCAGTGTGTGTGTGTGAGCTAGAGACAGCGTAATAGGAGTGTGTCTCTTTAGGCAAGCAGCGCTGTTTTGCATTCACAGAGTTGGAGTCGTGAGTCGAGGACCCAAAATGGCATGTCAGAGTGCGAGTGCAAGTTTGAGACATGCTCACTTTGTAACAAATATAATGTTCAATTACTGTAATTGAGACTTTTATATTCATCTTTGGATTAGCTGCACTTTCTCTTTAAACTGTTTTTCTTTCTTTGTTTAGGACATTTTATTCTTACTGATATTTAAGGTAATAATTTATGAATTAATTAATAGTAATAGTAATAATAATAATGAATTAAAAAGCAAAAGGAAGGAGGAAAGGAAAGGGAGAAAGCAAGAATAGGAGAAAGTAGCAAACAAAGCAAGGAGAAGCAGCAGAAAGAAGTTAGCAAAGTGCGAGTAAGACAGATAAAGAGAAACAAGAGCTGTTTAGCATTTCTTGGATATGGCTTGAATAGGATATCTAGGAAAACCTTTGGGATTTGAAGAGAGGGCAACTGAGGTAAATATCACTTTTGTGCTACTTAAATATAAGCAGATGGGTTTCTGTGTGTACATGTGTGCGTAGGTTTAAAAAAGAGAAATAAAAACAGGAGGACATTCACTTCTCTTTTATATACAATCAGTTTTGATGATGGGAACACTGCCAAAAGAATTGCCTCAAAGACTGGAAGACACCAATTCCATCTTGTTTCCAGTAATGATTACAAGAAATGATATCTGTCATACATAACAAACATGTTGTTTTAACAACTTGAAATGTCTCCATATGGGAGAGATCTTGCCCACCTCTTCTACAATATCTCGAGACAAGATGAATGAGGGTTGACTTTTGGTTTTTGATACCTGCCTTAAGTTGAGCAAAGATTAATGTTAATTTATTATTTCTGGTGAGGGTATATATTTTGTTGCTTCAATGCTACTTGTCCCAGTGTTTCAGTGTCTGCTGACATTGCTATATACTAATAACTCAAGAATAAAAACAATTAAAATATTAATACAATGTGAAAACAAGACCAACACTGAATCTCAATTAGTTTATTCTAAAAAGACAGCTTTCATCATGTTCAATACCATATGTCTTCATATCTGTAAAGCAGATACATATTTTTCCTTTTTTGCATTTTAAACAGCTCATCAGTCATCTGACAAAGGAAACCAAAAGTGTTCATATTTACAGTACATCCGGTTATCCAAAAATAATAGTGTATTTTCTACCTTTTAACAGTCAATTACTTACATTACCCAAAGACTCCTCGTCAAAGGACGGATGGAGGGATGCTAGAAGGGGAGGTTTTGTTTATTTAAGTATTGAAATTATTTATGTATGTGACTTCGTCGTACACAACTGTCTGCTTCTGTCTAGAGTTAAATCAAAGGTGCTTGCTTCAGTCGCGCTGGGAATCTTGTATCTGGGTAGCTTTCATAGTATTTTTGATTTCTGAGCATTTGAAATCACAGTGTCACACCAGGGAAAGAAATTGTGTGCGAGAGATGACATACAGTATACAGTAGCACACACAAAGGACAGAAGCTATGAGGCTGGCAAATGATGCTGCTGTGACAGGCAAAACATACATTTCCCTCAGCAGACATCCCTCATTCTTGCAACTCAAATCATTTCTCCCATACAGTGCTCCTCCTCTTCACCTTTAATCATTTAAATTATTGCTTTATCAAGCATAGACAGTCAGTGACTATCACATTAACGCTGTGTCCTAAGGATCCATTGCATTAATAAAAGACTAAGGAACAATATACGTAGATTTAAACTGTATTATATTCTACAAGGCTCATACTGTATATATATCTATATATATAATTTCTGGCTCAAATACTGCAGATCAATAGAAAAAGACTGATTGTTGGAATGACATTCGGCTTAAAGTGTTTTTGATGACCTCCAAAGCTACAAAACTACCCAAAACTAAAGTCCTGAGAGGAAAACGTGAGTGTGACATGTTGGTGAGGAATTGATAAGAATTGTATTGGCATTAGTCAAGACCAGCTAATTCCTTGTAAACAGGCACCTGTCATAGCTTCAAAGGGACATGGAGCTTGACTGGAGGTTTCCTTAACTTTCGATCCAGTGGCCGAATGGTAGCTCTGCATGTACGTAAATCTATGTTTACTCTACGATACAAACCGTCACAAACCTCCACATGGTTTTAGCATTACTGGGCTCAAAGGTTCAGAGAGTTATTCATTCACCTTAACCAGAAGAGATAAATACTGGTTGTGCACATGTAAAGCATTAAAATCAGTCTGATCAAAATGACACCAGGAAACCAAAAGGAGATTTGCTGCAATCAAGCATATACCAGTGACAGGCCTACATCATCATTAGGGCTGTGAATCTTACATCTTATCACTATGTTACAGTGGGTACCCCTGCCTTGAGCCGGGTTTTGTCTCTCTGTCTCAGTGTCTGTAAACCAGCTTGGCCGTGTTGAATGAGAATCCTCCAGACCGGTTGGCATGTAGTCTATAGGCTTGTCCTCTCCCCTTTCACCATCCGCTCACATATCTGAAGACAGCAGCTCTTCAATGGCTCCTAGAGATGTATTGTGACAGGGGATGAGGGAAAGGGCTGCCAAATGGATCCAGGGGTGAGCTAAGAGAAGTTTCCAAAGGAGGCTGCAGAGAGAGGGGAGAGAAAGGAGTGGGGGAGGATGCATTATTAGAATTAACATGGATAGAAAAAGCAGAGTTTAAAGTGCAGAAATGCTATCCTCTCACATCATGGCCTATTGATGCCTCAGTGCATGGCATTTCTCTCTCTCTGTTATCGCAACATGAAGCTGCTGAAACACACCCTGCCTTGAAAACACATCAGTCTCATCTAAGACCCTTTTCAGAGTATAAGTATGGGGCTCATAACTATAAAACACTGGCTGACTGAATAAGTAAGAGAGTAATGGTAGTGCATGACGATTGCTGCAATGTTGCTAAAGAGAAAGATACTAACAAAAATGGAAATCTCTTCAAAATAAAGGTGTTTCATAATCAAATGCAGAGATTTCATTCATGAAAGGTCTAAAGCTACAGCACAGGTGTACAGCTAGACTTATAATATGTACACACGTTTCTACTATAGCATTCTACTGTACTGCGTCGATATACACTGTGGTTATATAATAAAGTTTTTACGACAAAGGGCAGAAATGACATTAAGCTAATCAGCATGTAATAAAAAGGCTTTTTTTCCTCATTGTCATTATCTCTCAGTTGAAACAACAGATGTGACCAGGTGGTTTCCCTGACAACTAGCCAGTTCATTCCATCCTGAAATGACACCAAGAGTCAGTGGGAAGACAGACTTTACTCTCCCAGACAGTTGGCATTTCAGCTCCAAGCTCCCCTCTCCTGATAGCCGAGGAAGACACGCCACCTGTCTCTCGACACAGACAGATGTAACACGGCACTGGAGTGAACCTGATCCAGGAAACGATGGAGAGAGACAGAAGGGTGGAGAGGCACTGATATGACTAGAGGCTTGTACAGACACAGAGAAAACCACTTCTCTGATAGAAACCCTTTTTAAATGAGCTCCCTATGGAGTTGTCACAGCGTAGGTGCAGCAGAGGAGAAGAGGCGGTATGGTAAAGAGGGGTATGAACAGCAACCGGGCAAAATTTGAGCTGAGGAGAAATGATGTGTTCCTTCTTTTTCTTTGTCTGTCAAGTCATTCATATTCTAATTCTGAGCTACATTTCAGCTGGCAGACGCCACATACTGTACAGCTCTGGGTAAAGCTCTGCAAGGATGGGTAACATCACAGGAGCGTTAGACAATTTCCCACGACAGCCAAGGTGCTGCCAACAACATATCTTTTGATTTGGGGTAGGGGGTCAGTGGTTGGTCATCCTGTTTCAGCTCAATTACCACTGAGAGTCTGAAGCATGGCAGATGGCTACATAAACTGAGTTTGATGAAAATTTGATGTTGTGTTGTGAAGGTAGGAGGGGCTGACGGTGACAACCAGAGGCTGAGAAGAAGTAGGATGGCACATCCCCCACTGGGCTCTGATCTGAATCCTTCTTCCCAAAGCTTTCCAGATGTTACAACACCCCTGCATGGTTCACACTGCCCTGAGAGAGGTATGGCTCTGGGCTGTGGAGAACATCATCCTTACCTTTCACAGCCTAGCCTGCTGAAAATACATGAAATACGGAAAGTGAGGTGTCTAAAAAATACAAACGTTATGCACAAAAAGGGAATAGCTTTTAAATGAAAGGGTAAGGTACATAAACATAAACAAACATACTGTGAAATAATGCAATGCAAACAATAGCAGTGAAGATTGAAGTGGTGGATGTATCTACATTTGCATTCAACTTTGGTGCTCTGATTTGACTTTTCACCAACTGTTAGCGATTTTAGAATTTGAGCAAGTTTCGTTATTTAACCATGACCTGAAACTTTTCCCTAAGTTTAAAGTGATACTAACATAAAAATCTATGTTTTGAGTTTCAAACACTCACCTTCTGTAGACTTGAAAGTTTGCTGTAAAAAGTTTATACAGTAGTTGGAGTTCCAATGGATGCCAAAAGTTTGTCAGTTAAAATGCATCCCAGCATTGGTAATGTTTATATCAAAACTTTTCAAACCACTACAGGTAAATATGATGGTTGCTATACTCAGTGAAGGTTAAAAAAGGGGATGAGTATTCAAAACATTCAACATATATTGAGTGCAGTATGAGTTTAACCATTTTTTTAAATCAAATTTGTATTTTTGTAGCCTAAACTTTACTCTTCGCTCACCATCCCAAATGTCCAATTTATGATCGTCGGATGTGGAAGAACTTGATTTCCTCTTATAGCGTCTACTTTAAAAGGGATGTGATTCTGAGTTTGGGCTCATTTCAGAAAGTGTTTGCTGTACACACAAATAATCACATTTCTAAAATCATGGTTCCATTCATGCATTCTTTGTTAGAGAAATACCCAGCAGACAACATTCTCAGAAGTGAGCTGATAAAATATACGTACGAAATGTTTCTGTTCACTGGGAAAGGAAAGAAATGAGTTTGTGTGCTCTTGTGAGCCTGAGGACACTTAGCTTCTTTTACAGAGAACAAAACACCTAACCGTAGAAGTCACCACAGTTAAACTTAAAAGGGGAACTCCAGAAATTGAGTATTGTAATTCCATAAAGTGGGGGGGACTTGTGAGAGACAGATTAAAAAAAGAATGGTTAAATTTGGTGCAGTGGAGGCCATGATAGTCTCTCGTATGGGTCAAGTTCCAAAAACTCCCTACAATTCCCATAATGCAACTCAATAGTATCTTTCCAGCTCCACTACTACCAGTTTGCAATGCAGGTTTTCTGTCAAATATGTTAAGTCTCAAGCCTAACTCAAGACAACCTTGAGGACATCATCATGTAAGACATTACAGTATAAATTTTTTTTGACAGGCTGAGCAGTCTTTGCCATGACTATTAAGCTTACCTGCATGTGTGAAACTGGTGAAGTGACCCTTTAATACAAATGTAATTATGTTGTTAAATACTTCTCCTAAAAATAATTCCATTTACTAATCAAAACTTCAGTAAAACATGGAGTTAATCTACAAATACACCTTCCACATTCTATAGCCTCTTTCAGTCTCAGACACATGCATTTTTTAGAATTGATACTACAATTTCTTCCTTTGGTTATTGTGTGGAGAACAACATTTTCAACAATAATTTGCAACAGAAGTAATGCGATTCCATGTTAAGTGTGAAATGCTATTACAGTGCTTTGAGCAAGTGAGCCTGACAGATTAGTATGGAGCGGAAAGTATAGGGCCCTACAGCAAGGGAACGAAAGTGCTATGAGGCCAAGCTTGCTTTAACTATCCATGCTCCATCATTAACCTCTTAACCCATCTCATTTCTTTATCTTTGTGATCTGCAATCTCACCCTGTAGTTTACCTCTATCCGTTAAACATCTCACCTCCAATCACAACTCCTGTTTTTTTTGCCACTCGCTTTTCTTCATTTTCTTCCCTCTACGTATTCAAATCTTATCCCTCAGGTATTTCTGAGCTCTTTTCTACAATTTGTCCTTTTAATTTTGTTTCACATATTTTATTTTCAAAAGGATTTGGAGAGACACAGAGAGCACTTATTGCTTTAAGAAATCACTTAAGAGTGCATTTTACAAAGCTGCTGATGTGAATAATATGAGACTCTTGTAAGGGTCATGGTAAATTGTGCTATTGTGGCTCAGATCAGAGACAATTCAGGCTTATTTGTATTTCATCCTCTATTATTTTGAGATCAATATTTAATCTTTGGTAAATCCATTGCAGATGAATCAGACCTGACAGGCGGTATAGACACAAGGCTCCACTAAATCACACCAGAATTGTAAATTTTTTGGGAGAATCTTTCAGGGAGAATAGATGGAAGTGTGTGTGGGTCGTGTACAGTGCAGTTTGAACCAATACAGCCTGCAGATACATTACAAGTCCAGCCCTCACCCTTATACTTCACCATCACCATTACTACTCCACACATCAAAACATCAGCATCGTTTTCCTCCTACCCATATTTATTTCTCAACCTTACAGTGTACAAGAGTCTGTGTCACACTGTGGTGTGATGTCCTATTTTACCAGCAAAAAAGTATTTCCATTGTTAAAAAATGTAAGTTCTACACGATGACTCATTTACTCATTTACTTTTACTAATTTATTTAAAATTAAACAGGTTACTACTGCACAGCAAAAAAAAGTAGCCTTCTAAAAACTAAATTCTCCTCCAGCCGGTCACACCCACGATTCCTTTCCTTTATCCTCCTTCCTCCCTGCATCTGTCTCACATCAACCTTTAGCAAGCACAGCACACTATCCTGTGGCCAATCTTGAGCTGTGGAGGGGGTGTGGTCCAGTCAATCACAGCTGCTGGACATCACCTTGATTCCCAGCCCAACATACAATGAACAAAACACAGCAAATCCAGAAAACCATGCAAATTACGACTGTTAAAACCTGCAACACATCTACCAATAAAACCAAATGCAAACTAGACAAAGACTAATACAACTCAAACTGACCAATTAACCAAAACATGCAATGTTTGGATCAAAATCAAAAGCTGCTTAAAGTCACATTCTGACATCTGCATCCATGCTACTAGGGCTGGGCGATAGTGAGAAAATCAGATATCACGATATTCTTGACCAAATACCTTGATATCGATATTGCGGCGATATTCTAGGGTTGACAGTTGGTGCTTTAACAAAATATCTTCACACTTAGATTTTAGATAAATAATCATCAGTAATGTGGACATAATGTCTAAGTAAAAAAATAATAGAACAGCTAGAACAGTCTGGTAAGTTCAGAAGAGTACATCACTTTACTGTAATGCAGCCTTTAAAATCAGTAAAAGACAACACTTATGTCATATCACAATATTACGATATCCAAAATCTAAGACGATATCTAGTCTCATATCACGATATCGATATAATATTGATATATTGCCCAGCCCTACATGCTACTATCTATGCTGCACTCATGCATCGCAGTGTGCTTAGCTTAATGCTAACATCTACATGCTAACTTACTCACAAAGACAATGTTAACATGGTGATATTTTTCCATGTTTACCATGTCCACCATCTCAGTTGAGCGCGTTAGCAAAACAACATTTTCTTATCTGCACTAAACACAAATAACAGCTGGGGCTGATGGGACTTTCTTTAGTTTTGGGATTTGTTCAAAAACTAATTATCGGACAAATTTAAACCTTAATCTGATAATGATGCGGTCACGACAATTCACATGGTTATTACAATTCATCCTGTGGGGAACATGGATGTTTGTACTAAATATCATGGCAACCCATGCAATAGTTGTTTTAACATTTCACTCAAAACCACAAATTTCAACCTCATATTAGCGCTACATGAAAAGTCTAGGGAACACATAGGTCAGTAGGCTTCATCATCTGGCGACAATGAATGTCTGTATAAAATTTCATTGCAATCAATCAATAGTTGTTAAGATATTTCAGTCTGGGCCAAAGTGGTGGACCAAATGACATTGGCTTCCCTGAAACCACTACTTTGTCATACTGCATGAGTTGTTTCAAGAAACTTGATGACTGAACATTATTTTTGGATACACCTCATTCATTTAATTAGTTTGCAGGCTGAGATGCACAGACATGGGTTAGCTTGCTGGTTGCATGAACTTTGCTGAAGGGTCAGTTGTCGACCCGTAGATAATGACAGCACAGGTAATTTTATGGTAAACTGCTTTTTTAATGTTCCAGTCCACACTGAGACCTTTATCACCTCTGCCCTCATCTACCACTTTATCACTACGTCATCACACTCAGCACTCAGAAACAACCCCCATTATCACCCCTTCAACCGTGGGAAGCTGTTGAAGGGGTGCTGTCCTACTTTTAAGGCCACCAAATTAGCTTGCCCTTATAGCTTAGAGTCAGAGCCTGCTGAACTGGCAAATTACATTTGCATTGCTCTATTAATATAAGTGTCAAACAGCAATTACATTATTTCCCCTTACTTGCCAGCCAATTGTATTCCATCTCTCAATTTAATTTAGTTTGATTCAATTCAACATGCTTGATTGGCATGGATGTCATTAAAAAACATTTGCCACTAAGTGTCTAAGAGGAATGAGCTTAAATGACAAGAGATGAAACAATAAATTAGCACAAAACTGATTTGTGGCTGATCCACTGTTATAAGGCACATGTGCTGGGTTAGAGTCTGGCCAGGGACCTTTGTTGCATAGCATCCTCATTTCTCTCTTGTTATGTTTCCTGTCACTCTCTCGTGAAACTTCAAAGCCAAAAAGCTAAAGATAATCTAACAAGTCAGTTCAAGCTGAGATATTAAGTGTTTTTAAGCAGTGCTGATCTTTCATATCATCACCAGTATCTCAATGAGATTGAATTAATGTATTATATTTGGATAGCAGCCCAATTTATTCTGGCATACATTGACTGGTCTTCTTTTGTGACTGGTTCTCTTGTTCTTTAATTGCAATTGGAGAGTGGTTCTGGATCACTTTTCTTTGTTAATTGAAGAATCAATCATTTGTCTTTTATCTGTTTTTGTTCATGATGCAGAAGGTTTGTTATTTGATTTTAGTTTGATATTTCCCTGAATAGCTTTTGGCAATGTTTTGTTATAACTATTTTATATTAGGCTATTCAATGACTTCAGATTAATTGATTACATTTGATTTACATAAAAAGGCATCTCACAGTCATTTCTATAACTTGTTTAGTCTCTATAGATCACTGGGTTACAGCACAATGTTCCTTATCTTTGATATTACATTTTGTATACCACACACACTTTTCATATTGCTGTGGGGATCTAGAGCTCTTACAAAATCTCTCTCAGGTCCCAAAGGTGGGTCATGGATAGATTAAAATGGGCGTTAAACCCAGAGTTATTTATATAATTTGTGTCAAGCTCTTACCTCAAAGCAGACTTTAGAGTTGAGAAAAAACAGTAGCAGCATGAGCAGCATGAATAATCAGAAAGTGAGAGTGAGCTTGACATATTGCAAAGACCACTTAACTTGTTTGAATGTAGATGGTGATTATAAGAGCCCTTGCCCAAGTATCAGTTCATAATGATCAGTTGGTGGCAATAAAAAACTTAATTGCTTTGCCTGAACTAACACAATACTCTATTTTAGTCAGAAGCACTTAGGTCAAGGGAGATTGGACCATTCAGAGAAAATAGTGAATATGCAGTTATTTTTATTTCTTTCCTTTTGCAGAAAAGGTTTTTCTCTTTACCGTTTTCCATGAATAAGAAGTCAAACAAACAGCCAAAACCTCCAGACATATTTTGTTTGTTGTAATACTGAATTACTGAAGAACATTGAAAACAAGTAAACAACAGGATGCTGCTGCTGCTGCTGAATATAGGTCTTGATCTTGAAGATTATGGTGCCCAAAGGAAAACTTAAATGAAATAGCTGGAAGGTGCTCTGAACATTTAACATGAAAAACTATGGCACTTCTCATCCATCACAACTTAGGGTGTAATGCAATAGAAGAGTTAAAAAATATATATATTTGCGCTTAAACTTAAGTGAATTTTCTTCTGATAGATAGGTACCTGTAGTATCTATCAAGGGACCTACGGGGAACATGTGGCAAAACTTGAAGAAAAAAGTCTCCAGGAAACATTTGAAATCCAGTTCTCCAGACAGGAAATCATGTCTCTTTAATGACTCATAGCCATCAATGAACACAGAAAAACAACCAACAAGCACAGCAACAGCCTTGTAAGAAGCCAGCAACATGAACTTTATTGATGGCTGGATAATAAAAGTGTTTACCGAAGCCATCATTCAGAGGCAGCGCGGCAGATCAAAAGCTCCCATCAATAAAACCACACACAGCCACAAACAATTACACTTGAATGTCCAACTCCATGTATGTCACAGCAGGCATGCATGGTTTCAGACTGCTTCCTTCTAATTTAGCCAAACCCAACTGCTCTCCACTTTCTTTTTTCTTTTTTCTCTCTCACACAAAACACTATTATTCACAGAGATACACAGAAACATGATTACTGCAGACACCATCTTGTTACTTACTTCTACTAAGGAGCTGCAGGTTGCGGACCTCTTCTCTGACTTGCAGCTGGAGGACTTGTTGAAGGACCTCCTGCCTCAACGTCTCCTGGATGATTCCCATCCTCTCTAGCTTCTCCCCGTTTAAACGCAGTAACGCCCGTCCTGCCAGGAGGAGTATATGGATTAAGTTTTTCCACTAATAACACACAATTATTATAACCATAAGGGCTAAGTAATTTCACTTCTCCAATGTATATTTGTCATTCAGTCAACCAGATGGTAAGATAATTTCATAAAGAATTACATACTGATAAAGTTGCATTAAAGATGGAAGATAATTTCCAATCATCCCCTTTATTTATACTTATTATGTATCTCAGCGTTAGGTGCCCCTCCCCACAGTAAAAGTATCCATGTTCAAAACAAGGGGTTTGCACACATCCTATGTGCATGTGGGGTTTCTCCCACACTTTAAGCACATGCATATGCATGCATATGCATTCATGTTTAACTGTAGAGTAAAGAGGCTGGTGTGAGTGTAACGTTAGTTATTGTTAGCGTTAACTATTAACTCGTTATTACATACAAGTACTTTTGGGACATGGATAGAGTAAGAGCACGGAGACAGCTTCGACTTTGTAACTTGGTCTACTTTAATGACACTTTTCAAGTGTAGGACAACTCAAGACTCATAACAAAACGTGCTTCATCATCTCAACATCATATCCCACCGCCAACATAACTGTTACTGATGTTAGATAGCTCCCTTGTTAACTCAAGGAACATAATACACTATAAAGCTACAATTAATGTAAATATGTGACTTACTTCAGTAACCCTAAAAAGGTCATCTGTTAACTAAATATTCTTACATTCTTCCCTTACTTCCGATGAAATGTCCCCATTTCAATAAATGTCATCTTACATGAGGATTGCCTAGGCACGGCTGGAGTTTTACTACAGAGTTTGGAAGTTAACCCTAGGGACACACACATTTAACATACCATTACCCACAGTAAACAGCTTTTACAACCAAGCAGCACTCAAACAGTCACAAATGCAATATGAAAAACTTAGATATTCAAACACACAGGCACACACACACACACACACACACACACACACACACACACACACACACACACACACACACACACACACAGGTTACTATGGGTAGGGGAGCTATGTCCTTCACGGGTGCAGACAGAAGAGGAATCCCTCATACCTGCAGCAGCTCTGTACGATGCCCAAATCATAATTAGACTCATTACTCATGCTGCTCACTCTCCATATCATTCCATTCATTCTTATTTTCTTCCCATGGACATAAGTACATCTTCTGTATCTCTGTGTTTCTCTCTATTTACATACAGTATGTCCGTATTTTATATAGTAAATACTGTCTCAGTCTGTCTCTCTCTCTCTCTCACACACACACGCATCTACACACAGACTCAAAATGTAGATAACGGTACACAATCATTAAGCGTTTCTTGTTTCTTTATTTACATCATCTAATAAGCATGTCTGTCGGAGGAGTGCAGGAGATAAGAAGAACAGAACAAAAGAGAAAAAGAAGAACGTAAACGTAAATGAAAGGAGAATATAGTCTTAAGACCTTTGTCCCTTATCTGAGCCCATGAAATATACATATCCTTACTGTAACAGAGTCAGAAGTCATAATTCACAAAAACAGGCTGGAGATTGGAGAACAGATTTATGTATGTAATAGTGTGATAGACTGAGACAGGTCTGTTGTGACCCTTTGTGTACCCAGGACTGGGCTAAGTGCCTCTTTAACCAGCTGTAAAAACTAATGCCACATGCCCCAAGCCATATAGTGTTCACAACAACTTGACCTCAGCAACATAGAAAAGTTGTATAGTCATAGTTACAGTAGTAATCAGCCCTTTGCCCATGTCACCTAAAAATGATATAATACAATACAACAATACTGTCACGAAAAAAAATATTTGGGTTTGTGTAATGTCCGTTGTCCGTATGAGCCTAAGGGCCTAGGTTATGCTCTGAAATAATTTTACACTGAAGCATTGAGCATTGAACTTGAGTTCTGTATTGAATTCAATCTCTCAGAGTGGTTCTGAAGTGGGAGTCAAATATTGTTTATCATGACAGTACTTTTCTGTACCAGTTTCCTCTGTGTACAGGCATTAAGGCTAAAGCTTTGTTAAAGTAAAGCAGACAGACTACTGAACATTGTCAGTAAGCAGCAGTAATTATGATTTTCTTTTCTTTACATCCCAACTCTTTGAGATATTACTCTCACTGGAGCTAGGCAAGCCAAATGCAGACAGAACTCTCAGGCAGTCAATGCCTTACAACCAGATAGGCTGGAACAATACAGACAGTAGCTACCTCTACTGTGAGCAAGTATCTACTCCCTTGGAGACAAAACCATTAGAAACAAGTTAGCTTTTATAATGGTTTAATGGATACGTGTGGGTGTGTGTGTGTGTGTGTGCGCACATGTAGTGTAAAGGCAGATCATTTACTACTCCTCAGAGTCCAGGTGCTTTCTGTTTCCAGCACATAGTGTGGAACAACCTATTTTTTTTCTTTTTCACACACACACACACACACACACACACACACACACACACACACACACACACACACACACACACACACACACACACTTCGGTCCACACTCAACCCTCTTCAACCCATCTCCCCAACTGCCCTCTGGTGTGTGCTTGCCAACAGCAATACTAGTATGTCCTAGAAAAAACATTGCCCTTGGTGTGTGTGTGTGTGTGTGTGTGTGTGTGTGTGTGTGTGTGTGTGTGCGTGTGCGCGTGTGTGTGAGTACAAATAAGACAGAGCAGATGAATGGAGCTCAAATCAATTCCCCTCAGACAGACTTAATACAGCTCCAAATAATTGCTTGCAGATACGAAAAACTAGTGCTGTCAAAGGGAGAAAAGAGACACAAAAACAAAAACTGTTTCAATGGAGATCGCTTCTCTCAATTTGGCTTCACTATAAATTGCTTATTAACGATGTCTGTGGAAAAGTGGGAAGCAGTTCTGGCTCGGCTATAGGACCATAATGACACTTAAAACCGTTTGAAAAGCAATCAGAGAGGGAGGAAGGTAAAGACTTCCTTATAAAAGAACAGCCTTTAGATTAAACCTTTGATAGCGAGCAATTCAGTCCATGATGTCCCCAAAGCCCTATACTGTATTACATGTCTTTCAGCTTGTATATACAAGCGCACCAAGGTAATTGTGTAGCCCATAGTCACATTTGTCCATCATTCACTTTATTTCACTTTCAGTATATATTCTATATAGGCCCTACTGTATGTTCCTTCTATGTCTACATCCTAAATCTGGCTCAGCTGCAATTCTAGTATAACATTGTGACTTGCAACCGTATATTACCATGAAAAAAAAATTGAATATTACTGCAAGGTATAAATTCATACAGCAGCAGCTGGAATGCAATCCATACTGCAAGACCACATCTGTAAATGCAATCTATACAGCTTGCAGTTATGAGACAGGATTTATACATGAGCTGAGGACAGCAGGTGACAGTTTAGTGACTGTCTGACACCTGAAGACTTCGACCCTGGTGACCTACAGTACACTTGAGATTTCTTATCACAGTGAGGACAGAATGTCAACAACAAAAAAATGCATAGAATAAACACCTGGTGTGAATACAAGGCAATGACAATGATCAGGTGTCATTATTCTGAGAACTCATCTAGTTACAGATCACAATATTTATACTAGGTGAAAACAGGGTCTTTAAATCACATACCGCCATGCCATCATTTTCACTGCCAAAAAAAGTGTAAGAGTGTAATCTAATGCATTGCTTTGCTGCAATTGCTTGTCACAACATAGTAGTGGAGGTATGGTGGAGGTAGAGTTTTCAGATCTTTTACTTAAAGCGACACTTTGAGATTTCTGAATGAAGAAATAGGGCATTCATTATTTAACAAATATAAAGTTAAGCTCATAAGCAATTCAATACAATCAGGAGTTTTTGCTGCTAAAGCCTTACTTCATCTAGTAGGACATGTAGTTTATGGTGGCTAATGTTAGCAAACTATTGATGTATGTTAGTTTCTGTGTAATTCCATTAGTGCTGTGTAACATCACTGAGCTAGTTCACTGACTTTATTGATCTTCTTTCCATGTGTGACTGTTACACTACATGTTAGCATTTACCATTATTCTGTAATTGTTACTTCTGGCCACAGTGGCCACTGTTTAGCAAAAGTTACGCAGGATCACTTTTAGAAAAAGTAATAAGGCCAGTGTGAAGATACACCTTTACAAATAAAAGTCCTGCATTCAAAATGTTTTGTAAAAGTTTCTTCAGGTTTTAAGTATGTTTTAACTTTCAGGTACAAACTACTGCACCTATGATCTACATATAGGTAGAGTAGCGTAAATAATAATCAATCGTAGTTTATCCTTCATTTAGCATGCAAAACCTGCGAAATAACTAGTAACTGTACAACATTTCTCTCTGAAATGTATTATTATTATTAGTAGTAGAAGTAGTATTTGTTGCACAAACCAGAATATTCAAATAAAGTACAAATAACTACCGTAAACATTGTCAAACATAGAAGAAGGGGTTTCCCACGAAACCAAAACAAATTCAACTTAAAACTTCTTTATTCAAACATTTTCTGCAAGTGGGTAGTTGGCAACTTGTTTCCAGTTTGCTTCATCAAACTTGCTTGTATAGAAAAAGCAACCACTGGTGTGATGGGAACTCAATTCATCACAACAAGTACATTACTGTGTGTTGTAACAGAATTATAATCACATTGCACACATAGTCTGACAGCCTATGTCATGCTTTTGACCAGCACCCAACTGAACTACTGTATCTAAATCTTGTCTACTACTACTACCAACAATATTAGTAATAAAAACAGACAACAATAAAACAATAAAAGCAATCTTGATAAAATGAATAACGGTACAACAAAAAATGATAGCACGAATCTTTACACATATTAAATATAAAAGCTTCAGATACGCTGAAGAAGCTACACTGATCTCCTCAGGCAGTTTGTTCCACTGTAATGGGGCCCTTACTGAGAGACTGAGAGACATACAATTACTTTTAGGTCACTGAACTAAGATGATGCAGACACAGAATCCATTTCTCGGCTGTTGGTGGGATCCAACATCCTTCTGTTTATTGTTGCGATTCTTTGATCCTGTCCATATGCATGAACAACAAAAAGACATATTCACTCAACATTTGCACAAGAAAACACAGGAGCTAATAACCCAGGCAAAATGAATTCCAGCTGGACATCAGCAAGTGAATGCATAACGTATAATTGGATCTACAGTAAGCCTCTGTCTCTCTCTCTCTCTCCATCTCTCTGTTTGAGAATACATAAATAATATGATCAGATCAGAGCTGCTGTAACTATGACGGTAGCCGCATTGTTAACCCTGAAGCCAGTGTGTATGTATTTGGCAGTGTGTGTGTGTGTGTGTGTGTGTGTGTGTGTGTGTGTGTGTGTGTGTGTGTGTGTGTGTGTGTGTGTGTGTGTGTGTGTGCATGCAAATGTAAGCGAGTGGTGGCTGACCCTACGGCGCAGAAAGGCAATCTGTTCTCTGTGAGACGCTAAAAAAGAAACTGCTCAACCGTCTGGTCTGTCAGTGTGTGTGAATTAATGTGTATTTGTGTGTTTGTGTACACATTTGTATGTACCTGCTCATGTGTGTCTATTGGGTTTGTGTCTATAGGCACTTGCATGCATTTGTGTGGGCTTGTTAACAAATACATGTGTGTGTGTGTGTATGGGACAGCGTGTTTTTTTAACTCAAAAAACGACAACCCACCATTTTTTTCGCGGCTTTCCCTTTCTTCTCCAAAAATAGGCTGCACTCCTTTTGTTACCTCACACGAATGCCTTTTAAATCTCCTTTGGAGAGATTTGGGTGTGAACCTGTTTCCAGTTGAAAAAGCTAAGCTTTGGAAAAAATGTAACTTGTGTGACATTTGGTAAGCCTTTTATGGCATTTGGTTTGCAATGTCTTACAGAAGCATCGCTACTGTGCTTATTAAAAGGAGCATAGGTCAATGGACAAGGTTTTGGAGATATCACCGTCAAGCAACAACATCTACAAGAGCACTCCTAGGTAATATTTATTGTTTCTGCACTATTATTATAGTTGCAAAGATTAAAATTAGTTTAATCATTACAACAAAAGAATCACAATCAGACACATATGGTTTCGGCGATGCTTTGTGTGCATGCATCTTCATGTGTTGTACAGTACCTGTGATGGCGTGATGGGAGAAGGCCTCTACATAGGTCAGGTAGTTGTGAGGACAGTGTTTCTTAAGCCACTTGCAGACATCCTGCTGAGTCCACAGCACCACAGGCTTGGAAAGACAGGACAGGGTAGGACTGGTGTGATACACAGTGAAGGCTTCGCCCGGATGCAACTGAAACACACGAGAAGCAGAGAACCTTATATTATCTGATGCACTGTACTATACTGTAGCATGTGTGTGTGTGTGTGTGTGTGTGTGTGTGTGTGTGTGTGCGTGTGTGTGTACAAAGTATTAGCAAGAGACAGAGTCAGTAGGTGTATTTGTGTTTTAATTTCCTGAAGTACAACGTGACGCAAGTTGGAACATTTTTATTGTTGTTATTTTCTTTTAGGTAATCACCTTTTAATTGCTCTATGTTACTTAAATATGCAACATACTGGATTTTCTAATTAATGTGAAATTAGCTGGGATGATGTGTGCTAATACAGTTTGCAACAAAATCCCTTCTAGTAATTCACACATAGGAAGTGCGCAGATTGCACATAAAGCAACGGAATGGAAAGCAGCTTATTAAGGGTTTATATTGTGCAGCCTGCAGTGTTATATATCATTTATCACAGATACAAGCCAAAGATATTTACACGTTAACTATAAACACTTAAAAGGACAAACACTTTACAATAAGGTACACAAAAATGTAGGTAGTTACTGAGGAACGAATGAAGAATGAATGAGGAATGAATAGTTAGTTAATGATTAGTTACTGATTGACTGTGATTCAAACACTAATGATTAGTTACTGGTAAACAGACTGGTAGCTACTGTTAAATGAATGAGGAATGAATAGTTAGTTAATGATTAGTTACTGATTGACTGATTCAAGCACTAATGATCAGTAAATCAGTAACCAATTATAAGCTAACCATTCGTTCCTCATTTGTTCCTCAGTAACTACCTACATTTTTGTGTACCTTATTGTAAAGTGTTAACCTTAAAAGTTTGAAATGGTTATAGTCTTCCTTTCTCATGCTCAAAAGCACATAATGAGCTCAAATGTAACCCAAATTAACAGCGTATATAAATTGTAAAAGCTTGTAGGCATAGAAGGGCAAACGGACAGACAGATGTTCTTTTGATTAAAAGGAGCACCTTTCATCTCTAATATAGAGAGACAAATGTAAATCTGCTATCACCATATTTTCTCACACATTACATTATTCCAATTCTGAACAATGTGGCACTTTGCCCCTCTGCCAACAACATATCTTGCTACAGTAATTAAATTCTACCGTATATATTATTTGTATCAGCATGTGCTGTGTAGTATTGAGGCTGTTGTGGTCGCAGGTAATTTTTTCTGACAGCCCCACCTTCATTATGCGGGCAATGCCACATTAGTGTGATTCTGTCATATTAATCTATTTTTATTCCTCTCATACTCCATTTTTTTTTTCTCTCTCTCTCTCTCTCTCTCTCTCTCTCTCTCTCTCTCTCTCCATCTTCATACACCTTCCTCTGACTCCAAAAAGATGTCAGACTTTTCTTTGTGTGTCATGTACAGGGAATTAATAGGGACATTAATAAAGTCACAACCGGTATGGGCAGGAAACACACTCCTTGTCCCCTCGGCTCTCTCTCTCTCTCTCTCTCTCTCTCTCTCTTGTGTGACTTAGTCTCATATCTAATCCATTCATTCATGCTCTGACTGTGCCAACTCCACAACAAAGGCTTTGGCTGATTTTCAACAGAAAAACGCAGAACTGCTGCCAAACGTTCCACTCCATAACTGACTGCATTTAATAGGATTACGTATGCTGAAATGTCATACACACAAATGCAACTCACACACACTCTTGCTGCTAAATATGCAATGTTCCTGCCACTTCCTTATTAATGACACAAAGACCAGCACGCAGAACCCCTTCACATCACAATAAGTGATAGACACAGGTTCATATTTACATCTTTGCCTGCTGTTGTAATGATATCTCCTCATGTCACCAATCAGCCCTATCAAGTTCTGGCTGGTCCAGCAGCTAGGTGTGTTCTGCTTTGTAGGACTTAATTGAAAACAACTCCATTTCTCTGCTCCAGTGTGTTTGCTCGTTTCCTAATTACACACATACCTCTAACCCGACTCAATGGACTGCTGAAGCCATTTTAATAACCCAAATTTACTGCTCGCCTCCCATCATTAATTGAGATTGAGTTGGGAGAGGTGTGGAAATGCTCTCTCTTGTGGATGATTGAGTGTGGACTGGGGGAGAGGAAGCATGCTGATTTAGTCCATGTCATTTCTACAATCCTCACATTGACATAGCTGAGTAAATATTGGAGTGAGTGGGGGCTGCAAATGCCTGGATAATCATTAAGTATGGCCAATTTAACAAGACAAATATATTTTGTCAAGATGAAGTCAAAGGCAACAAGGCCTGCTGTTTGCACTTTAAGGACCAATCAGAAAGGTCATAATCCTGTGACCTGGGGGGCAGTCTTCACAGAGGGAAGTTAATTTTGGTGCTGAGTTTACAGCATTTTGAGCTAGACACAGCAAGTTAAAATGGACTGCAAGTGAACTAAAGGCCATCTCGCTTTCAAATGTTATTTCTGTAATATATCTTCTTGAAGTGATAGTTTGACATTTTGGGAAATACGCTTACTTCCTTTAATTGCTGAAAGTTAGATGAGAAGATCGATACCACTCTCATGTTTGTACGGTAAATATGCTGCTACAGCCAGCAGCCGCTTGTTTTAGCATAAAGACTGGGGATATTGTTCCCAAGAGATTGTAAAAGGGTCCAGGTAATATGTTAGAACTGTGGGTGTTGGTGATAAAGATAAGGGTACTTTAGTTTGTGCTTCTCTTGTTGTTTATGTAGTTTAACAAGAATTATACATACAAAACATGATAGGCCATGTCTAAAGCATAGAAGCAGAGACTAAAAGTGTTTGATTGAAGAGGATTGTGTTTCATAACAAAAGAAAGAAAATTGTGTTCAAATGATGTGACTGGATATATGTCAAAAGGATATGCAGTGATAGACAACACACACCGGTGGCGTCATGATGCGCGTCATCCAGAGTTGATGCTTGTCAGTATTTTGGGATAAGCCACTGTACTTTTCCCCCAACACTGATGCTCCTGAACTCAGTTTTACCATAGTCACTACTATGACTACTTCTATTATCTGCATAGCACGTTCGGTCTGTGCTACGGCTGTCAATTGACAACTGTGCTGCCTATGTAAGTTTCACAGATTTCCCAGTTGCCTCCACAACCCATAACATTAAAGCATACAGTAACTCAACACTATCACAGATAGTGCAGTTAAAATTTCAGGAGGCAGATTAATTAAAATCCAGGGACCTAGGAGAAAATACATTTTAATAGTCTATATATGCTTCCCAAAAGATGACCCGCCCAATCTGTAATAACTTATCTTTAATAGTGACTGAGCTCCATGGCATTGCATCATCACAGAAGAAATAAAATAAAGTAGTTTATATTCACTGTGGCATCATTTAGTACCTGTAACAAATCTGGGAAACAGATGGAGATCTTTGTTTATCAGTTGCAATGATTGATTTTTGAATATATCATAATTCACATTTGTTGACACTTATTTAACTGTACTGTTTATGTCATGAAAAACTACAAGAAGAAAAAGACAGATGACAGGCAGATAAGGAGAGTGAACACAGAACGGACAAAAAGAAAGAGCACAGCGTGCAGGGGAGTGGGTACTCTTTGCGTGAGTAATGGCCTTCATCGTCAAGAAGCCAGACAGAAGAGAAATGGAATGATAGCTCCCCATCATCCCTCCTTCTCTTCTTCCTCCATCGCTTTCCTTCCACCACACTTCGGCCATCCATCAGACTGTATCTCCTCTGACCAGTTCTGTGTCATCCCCTCTCACCCTTTACTACCTCCCCCACTCCTCCCGAGACCTACTTCTGTCCAGCGGGAGGAGCTCCCCCATTCATTATGTACAGGAGAGGAGGGGAAGAGATGGAGCGGGAGGGGAGGGTGTGCATATATATGCTGTATAAGGAGCGGAAGTCTAATGAGAGATGGAGGACAGAGAGGAAGGAGAGAAATAGGGGCAAGGTAATAGATATGCTGTGATATGATGTAGTCAGCACCAAAATGGCTGGGACAGTAAGCCAAAGTCAAATGTTTGTAACTGTTCAGTTCAGTTTGGTTCAACATTTAGGGAAAGCTGCTATTCACAATCTTGCTGGGAGTTAAATGAGAAGATTGATACCAATTATGTACAGAAGTGCATTTGAAGCTACTGGACAGCCAGTTAGCTTAGCTTAGCAAACAGACTGGAAACAGGGGGAAACAGCTAGCCTGGTCTGTCAGAAGGTAATACAATCTGCCGACCAACACCTCTAAAGCTCATTCATTAACTTGTTATAGTGTTTATTTATTCTGTAAAAAAAAAAAAAAAAGACTTCACTATCAGACAACCAACAGGAGGTCTCTGCATCTAGCCAAGAAATAGCCCTATCCCCATTAAAACAAACAAGATATGTTTATTAGTGAGCTTTAGAGTTGCTGCTAAGAGGAATATTTTGTACCTTGCAGCCACAACCAGGCTAGCTGTTTCCTGCTCTGTATGCTCAGCTATGAGCTAATTGGCTGCTAGCTGTAGCTTCATATAGTGAAAGATATGACAATGGTATCAATCTTGTCATATAACATTCTTATTGACCCAAATTGGCATATTCATCTTAAGGGAAATTGAAAGACAGCTGACACATTATAAATTTGAATTAACTAATTTTATGATATAATGAGCTATTTTAATGCTCTCAATACTGTATATTCAACAAGATGAGTTTGGTCTGTGATATCGCCTACCCGTATTCCTGCTTCCTCAGATCATTTTTCCCTTCCTCATCCACATACTCTCTCTACTCATTGATCATTGTGTTTGTATCCTCAAACAGCTTATTTGTCCTTCCCTGCGTGCGTTGTTCTATTATGTCTCTTAACCCCCCCCCCCCTCCCCTCTCTACCTGCTCCTCATAAATTGTATCCTTTGCCTCTCCCTCCCTGTCCTCCTTCTCTCTTGTTTCCTCCCTTCGATCTTTCTTCTGGCTTGACGTTTGTGCAAGGAGCAATTTTTTGCCCAATTATGTGCCTGTGTTTCTCTGTGTGTGTGTGTGTGTGTGTGTGTGTGTGTGTGTGTGTGTGTGTGTGTGTGCGTGTGTGTGTGTGTGTGTGTGTTTGTGATTGTGTGTGCATGCCCTGCCTCTCAGTGTAACTGAATTGGGGATTAAAAGAAAGTCAGGGAGCGTGGGGAATCCTTAATCGTTGTGACCGATAATGCCTTTCTTCCGATGACTACCTCTGTCTCTGCACGTCCACACCCTGCCTGAGACTGATCAATGATGCTATGCCAATTAGCAGAGTGTGTGTGTGTGTGTGTGTGTGTGTGTGTGTATTTGAGTGAGTGAATCTATGTTTTATAATCTGCACATCATGTACTGTAGTTCACAACTGCCTTTCCCTTTTCTTGCTATCACTTATTTTTTCCACAGTTTACTAAACACTCTCTATCTTCTCTGTATGCTCTGCTGTCTAACCTGACAACTCTCTTTCTATCTCCCCATCTACAGTACTGCTCTATGTCTTGCTGGGCTGTCGTTATAGAATCAGATCTGTCTCCCCAATCCCAGAGACCCTGACAGATCCTGACACATGATTCTTCATATCTCCTTCTCACCTCTCTCCCCCACTTTTCATTTCATATCATCCTTCATTCACTGAATCCTCCCCTTTGTCCCTGGCAGTTTCTGTTGCATCATTTAGCACCTCTGTGTCTCCCACTGCTCAGACTAGCCTTGTGCATATGTGTGTTTAAGTGTGTCACTGTGATTCTGAAAATGTTTATGTGCAAGCTTTTCTGAGTGTGCATGAGGGTGTGTGCGCGAGTGTGTTAACTGTCAGCCTTCATTAGCGCCGCACAGCTCTGCCTTTGGTTGTCCTCGGGACTTGCAGTTTGTAAATGTCTTGCACTCATGCGAATGTGAGCAGGCTCTCAGTGGGAGGACAAAGGGCCAGATGGGATTTTCACAAAGCTCTCTATTTAGCATGAGTCAAACATGTGTCTCGGACAGAGCAACACATCACTGAGTGGAAGGACAAGGACAATACAGGCTAAAGCATTTCTGCCTCACTGCCCAGCAACTCTCTTATTTTTCTCTCTGTTCTTTGCTGCATCATACTCCAACGCAGCCATCAGCCACCAAGGTAATGCTTCTTTGGTGAGGGTTTAATGAGGGTTGTATGATCTGCCAACTGTATGGTTTAAGTTTGGTCAAATTTAGGCAAATAAAAATACTTGCAGGTTAGGCTTACATATAGTCAGGTTTATGCAGGATGTTAAGCAGATATGTTTACCATGCTCACTATCGTTTAAGTATTTTTGCTTGCTAGCACTAAACACAAAGGAAAGAGGAAGGTGAACATTACTTTTGCAGGTGTTTGGTCCTAAACCAAAGTATTGGACAAATTGTACTTTTGACCTGATGATGACATGAAAAGTTAGGGGATCATAAAAGTGATTTGAATTCCTCCTGAGGGGGGCATGGATTGCCTGACCCAAATTTCATGGCAATCTATCCAATAGGCTAGTTGTTGAGACATTTCACTGAAAACCACAAATGTCACCTTCATGGTGGCGCTACAGGAAAGTCAGCAGATTAACAAAGCAAGACAATCATAACAACAGTAACTAATGGTGGATTCCATACACTACTGGTCAAATGTTTTAGAACACCCCAATCTTTTCAGGTTTTTATTGAAATGCATGCAGTTCAATGTCTTATTGTACTCTGAAGTGAAACAATAGAACAAATGAACAATTTAAGTTAAAAAGAAATCATGGAATCAATTTATAAACCAAAATGTATTCTACATTTTTGACTCATCAAAGTAGCCGCCTTTGGCAGATATAACAGCTGAACACACTCGTGGCATTCTTTCTACAATGGAAATCAAATATTCTTCAGAAAGTTCTTCCCAACTCTGTTGCAGAAGTTCCCATAAATGTGTGGCACTTGTAGGTTGCTTTGCTTTCACTTTTCTGTCCAGTTCATCCAAAACCAGCTCAATGGGGTTTAAGTCTGGTGACTGTGCTGGTCACTCCATGTTTTTAAGCTTACCATCTTGTTCTTTTTTCCTAAGGTAGTTCTGGCATAGCTTGGACTTATGTTTTGGGTCATTATCTTGCTGTAGGATGAACCCCTGACCAACTAGGCGCATACCAGAGGGTACTGCATGGCGCTGCAAAATGCTGTGGTAGCCGTTTTGGTTCAGGGTGCCTTTCACTCTGTACAAATCACCGACCCTGGATCCAGCAAAACAGCCCCAGACCATCATGCTTCCTCCTCCATGTTTGACAGTTGATGTCACACACTGAGGAACCATCCTTTTGCCTACTCGACGGCGTACAAAAATCCTGCGTGATGAACCGAAGATTTCAAATTTTGATTCATCAGTCCATAACACCTTCTTCCAGTCTTCAGTAGTCCATGACGATGTTTCTTGGCCCAGGCAAGCCTCTTTTTCTTATTCTGACTTCTTAGCAATGGCTTTCTTGCTGCAACTCGACCTATAAACCTGCAGCTCCAAGTCTTCTCTTTACAGTTGAAACTGAGACTTGCTTATTACGACCACTATTAAGCTGTGCTTGAAGCTGTTGTCCTGTGAGCCGCCTATCACGCAAGCTGTTGACTCTCAGAAACTTGTCTTCTGATTCTGTTGTGGCTTTGGCTCGTCTCCGAGCATCGGAGAGCCCCACTCAGTGCCGTGTGTGTGTGTGTGTGTGTGTGTGTGTGTGTGTGTGTGTGTGGTGCGTGTGTGTGGTAGTAAAGAGAGAGAATGGGAGAAGGAAGTTTGTGTGAGGTGGACCTGGTCACCACAGACCCAAATCTTCTCAGCTGTTGCTATTGTCATATGCTGCACTGTCTCTTCATGTGGCACATTTTGTTTGGCACACTGTATGGATCACTTCAATTACAAGGTAATACAATGTGTATCATCACGTGATGACTGACGTGTAATGCCCTAATACCTGTTGATACAGGCGTGAACAATGCAAAGTATAGGCTCTTAACCTTGCAGTTTTGCACATATCATGTAAGACTCGATTTCTCCATTTCTTTGCACAAAACTCTCCAGAAAGTACCATTTAGTGGTTTATTTTTCAAATGTTTTTCCCACTAGGGAGTGCCCCCCCACATAACAAATCCCAATTTAACCCCTGACTGTATTCACTGACACCTTGACTTTCTTCGCAATTTCTCTGTAGGAAAGACCAACATTCTTAAGTGTTATGATGGTCTGTCTCTCTTCCATTGTTAATTGTCTTTTTCCGGGCCATTTTTATGGCAACACACTACTTTCTGCAGTACAATACTGTTCAAATAATGCTCACGAGGGTACGGTACCACAGTGTGTTCCAACAATACTTTTAACAGAGGGGTTGTAAGTAATACAGACAAGTTGGAACACCTGTGGGAATTGGTAGCACCAACTTTCAAAGCTTGATCAACCTCCATTGCTGCAGAACAGCTTTATGTTGTTAACCCATTTCTTGTTCCCTGAAAAAGGCCTTTTTGTAAAATTCTGAAATGTACATTATTTTTCATTCTTTTTTTAACCTCTTTTACCTTTGTACCATTTCAAGCTATTCATTGGACTTGAACTGCTTACAATAAAAAATTATAAAAATTGAGGTGTTCTAAAACTTTTGACCAGTAGTGTATATTAATCCAGTTGGTGGCTAAAATAATGAGCTCAACTAGAGATCACCAGCCTAAAAATCTAGGAAGAAGTAGGCAAAGTAAGAGATCTGTGTATTTGTGTTTTCTCTCCAGTAGTTTACAGTTTTGTGAAGGTCAGCCACTGTGTTCTGTAATGAGAAAGGAAAAATAATCACAGACTGGTCTTTCTCCTTCACCCACGCAGCCATGCAAAATAGTGAATAAGGTCCTCACTTCCTGCTACAGGCTTGGTTCGGATATAAGAAGGCACAGCGGCTGCTGATATTTCCTAAATTGTGTATCTGTTATTCCACCTATTCCCCAGTCTCATCTAAAGGTTCAACCACAAGCTGTGTGTCAGACAGCAAAATGAGCCATACACAAAACCCTCCCCTCACCCCATCTGGCTACCCAAACAACAGCCAATTCAAGGATGCCACAGACAGTGTGCCAAGTACACATTGAGTCATTATTTGGAAATATCCTATTTGGGGTGGTGATGGCGCAGTGGTGATGGCACAGAGGATATGACACATGCCTTTGGTGCGGGAGATCCGGCTTCAATTCCCACTGCGATACATCAACCAATGTGTCCCTGAGCAAGACACGTGACCCCTAGTTGCTCCAGAGGTGTGTGACCTCTGACATATATAGCAATTGTAAGTCGCTTTGGATGAAAGCGTCAGCTAAATGACATGTCATGTAATATAATACTAGCGGAGAGGTCTGCTAAAAAAGCAATCACAATATAGGGAATAAATAGAATTATCTCACCGCTGTATTTTTTCTTTCTTGTTTCACATGATAAATGCTGAATATTCCGTTGTGAATAAGACAAAAACACATATTGTTGCATGTACTTTGGAAACAGGTCCATCTGCCTATTTGGTCAGCACTGCAAAAAAACGAGCTGGGAGCATCTTTGGTAATGACAGCCATGTTTATGCATGCATGAACAGCAATATATAGCTAAGATGTCTATCCTTTCTGCTTCTTACTATTTCTTGTCTTTCCTGGTCTGCATCAACATATCTGTGTGTGTGTGTGTGTGTGTGTGTGTGTGTGTGTGTGTGTGTGTGTGTGTGTGTGTGTGTGTGTGTGTGTGAGACAGTTGTACGTACAGGAGTTTGCATAGGAATACATAATGTGTTATATTAGCTTTGTTAAACAGATGAGGAAGATTCCCCAGGTCCCACCTTATATACAAAGGCTGAGCTGTGTTTCAATTAACTGGCTCCCTCATTACAGCTGATGTGTGCACAGCCAGTGTAATGGAGAATAATCTAATCATCACTCTTGAGAGAACTGAAAGCATGGTCGCCTATCCACACAACTCGCACACACACGTGCAGACCCATAAACACATGTTCTTAAGCTAGAGGTGCACAAATGGACACTGCCAATTCCTCACACAGAGACACACAGAGACATCGGAGAGAGCTGGACTGCTCCCCCAGTTGATGAATAATGCATAAAGAGGCTTGTTGCCACAAGGAAATGATAAGCCTTACTTCTCATGGTATAGAGGAGGTTTAATTATCCAGTCTCTGTGTAATCACATGGAAACAGCTTCCCACTCGTCTTTTATTAAGCCTTTTATAGCTGTTATAGCTGAGGGGGCACTCTTTTATGAATTATTGAACAATCTTGCAGTGCATTTGTACATCTTACAGCCTCACAGTAGCAAACTTTCTTGAAGGCAGTGGGAACACTAAACAAATGACCTCCACTGGACTTTCTGCCCTCTTTCGTGTGAGCAGTAGGAGCCAGGAAGGAGGCTGTTGTGTCATGTTCTGTTTTAGGTCAAACACAGGCAGAATGCCCTAAAATAGATTTTTTTTTTTCTCTTTGTTTTGCCTCTCTCTGGTGCTGCACAGATGGGATTTCATTTTGCACAAGAGCAATGTGTGAAAGTAAATGATGCTCTGGCTGCTGTGCTTACATTATACTGCTGAGACATTGAGCCACCAAGCAGACATTCCTCACCAGCCATTCAGCACTGCAAAGACTTTCATATCCCGTGTTTATACCAGTTTCTGTGGAATAAATGAGATCTTTTAGACACATGGCTCAGACAGTATTACCTGTATATTACTGAGTCCATTTTTTATGCAGTATGCGCTCCCTTGTACAAGCACTGTTACATCACAAGTAGTGAGGTAACGGTTCTTGTAGCACTCCTACGTTACATAACCAGTTTCTTTTTGGTGGTATCCAGCACCGGCTAAGGTGAGACCAGCCAACATCATGTACAAGATAAAACAATTAGACTTCCTGGTACTACTGAGATTTGAAAACTAGAAATGCAGCACTAAGGCTGATGCACTAAGGCTCTCTGTTGTCGGCTAACAGATTGAACAGTGAACGTATAGCTTTTTATCCACCCAAGTCTGGGTAGCTTCATTAGAGCACTCTTTCTCTTATATAATTAAAGAGACTGCTTTGAAAATGAGCTACCAGTTAATACACACAGGACGATAATACATTACGGCAAAGCTCCCGTCATGGGAAATAATGTTTTCTTTAATAAGCTACTTAAAAAAGTTCTACTTTTTAAAAATATTTCATCTACCACTGTGATGTAATTCAATACATCATTCAAGTGAACCGTAATATTAATTATAACTTGTGTTACAACAACAGCAATAATTGAAATAAAAATAATTTAGATTTTATTTTATCATATTTTCAACTTTTTTAACAGGAATGTGAAAACATTTAATGGCTCATCTAGTACCCTATGGTGAGACAGCTTTTAATACATTTCACCAGTTTGTCTTTTTCTTTTAATTATACACTGTGATGACAACAATAAACCACTAAAAAGACTATATCTGTATGTGGAATTGGCTGAAGTGAACCCAAGCTACTGGAAAAGTGGAAACTCCTATGATCTTCTGGCCTGACATCACCAGACCAAATCACAAATGTGAGCTGGAGCCTTTTTTAATTTCCTTTGCGATTTCCAAGGAGCATTATCAACAGCCGTAGTTAACTGTAAACTACAGCGTGCAGAGATGAGCTGTCATGGTGTATCATCAATATGTCTGTGTAAGAGTGTTGCTGTTTTTGCCATCAGAATTTTTAAATAGTACTTCAACAGAATTCCACATTAGGTGCAGCCATCTTGTTTTTTTTTCAAAAATGTCTCAATGGCACTCCTATTTATTAAGCTTAAGGTTTATGCTCGATAAGTGTCCCCTGTGCGAGGGTGTGTGAGACAAAATGGGGGTAATCACGTATTTTGCATAAAGCATGAAGGCACCGCAGGTCATTGTCTGAAACCCGCCCCACATGAGATAAACAGTTGTGATTTGCCCCACTAGGGCCTGGCCGGCTGGAAATCTGTCTGAACGAGAGGCGGTGCAATCGTATCTGCCAGAGCAAATGAAACATAAGCTCATAGATTTGTCTGGTTCCCAGGCTAGAAATCTTCCTTTTTAGATTATAAATTGTGACAAAATGCATGTTTTCTTTTTCTAAACTGCTGTGATTGCCCAGTGGCTTGAATTTATTCCTTTTGAAAAACCTAAAATCAGTGATTATGCGCAAGCATTTCATAGCAGATTGCTTCACTAGTGAAACCAAGTATGGCTCAGGCCTCAGAGGTTTTCTTTCTCTTTCCAGAGAGGAAGGTTGGTCCAACCTGCCCAATTCTGAGCTGTCCCTTCTTGTCTTTACGGCTTATTCTAGCAATCTGTAATCTGTCTTTGTAAGCAAAAACACATTTGAAAGTTATACACATGTAGTGAAAACACTCCTCCACACTGCTTCTGGTTTGTTTGTGTGGACGTGTTTATACCTGGATGCCCTCGGTGCCGGGCTGCTGCAGTAGTTTGACGGTGCGTGTGTGTGCTGTCCTCTGGCCGCGGCCGTCGTGCCAGGTCAGGTTGCTGCCTCCGGCGCGACGCGGCAGCTGGTAGCTCAGCTCCTCAGCAGACACCGTGTGCTCCAGGGAGGCACGGCAAAAACTGAAGCTGGACGCCGCTGAGAGGAGAGAAAGAAAGAAGAAGAGGAGAGGAAAAACAGGCAGAGGGAGAAGAACAAACACTGATAAGCACTCACTTTATATTGTCTTTGTTTAAGGGGCTTGCATACCATTGTCAATGAATTGAGCAAAGAGAACACCTAAAAAAAACAAAATAAATAATTGATAATCCTCTAAGAGTTTAACAGGTTGCATTCACTCCAGATTACATTCTTTGTGGACTGACTCTCATAAAGCTACAAACAGATGGCTGTTTTGGTGATGGTGGTGGGCAGCAGTGCTACTCCCCTGTAATCTTTAATTATGCTGAGTGCATATTCACAGAGGTTGCGCATGATTTTTTGGATTGTGTCTCCCTTGCTAGATTAGTCCTTGATTATTTAAATCCTACATCATGAATATTTTTTATTCTTCCCTCTCTTTGTCTGTCTATCCTCCCCTCCTTTTCTCCCGGGACTCCCCGGAGTGTTAGCTGTGAGACAAGTTGTCAATGCAGGGTCAGAGTACAGCTCTGGAAGAGCCACAGGGCATCTTCTGCAGTTCACATCAAGTTGAACAGGCTACTGTACTGTGGTTGGCCGTCTGTGGCAGTGGGTTTATTTTAAAGGGGACAAATACAGCCATTGCTCCCCTTACCTAGACACAAATGTATTAATCATGTGAAAGATAAAAGAGGATTTGACTGCACATCAGCCAGACACAACAGAGAGGAGACAGTGGAAGGGAGCAGAAATGGGCAATAGAATGCACAACCGACAGTGAAATAGAGATAGAGACGCTTAAGAATCCAGATTATTGTCAGCTTTCAGATTTTGTGTACAAGAAAGCCATTCCTTAGGCCTTAAGAGAAACCTGGTGAGACATAGCTAGATTTGGGCCACAGAAACCTGATATTTTGTACATATACATACACTTAAGTCAAGTCAAGTCCAACCAGAACTGAACGAATAAGTTACAGTTGCAGCATCATGTAGCATTAATATACATTAAATATGCCACTGTTGGTTCAAAAATATGCTAGAAGAGAAAGCATTACTTTTACAAACAATCTGCAAGTAAATCCAGCTTTGCAGTGTTCTCCAGTGTCCTTTGTCAACTGGATTTCCCCCTAAAATCCCTTGATTTGTATGTGCGTGTGTAAACTCATTGTCAGAGCATTATTTCATCTCCCAAATGACTTCTTAATTTATTTTCCTCCCTCCTCCTTGGGGACCAGATTTAAAATATATTTTAAAATATATATATATATATATATATATATATATATATATATATATATATATATATATATATGTATATATATATATATATATAAAGACTTTGGATTTTTTAATACATGGTATGTTACGTTATATAAGGTCTTTCAAATGTGTTTGTCCATTTATCTCTATGTTATATTGCTTTATTGGGGTGATTTTTGTTTTTGATTTTGGTCATGCTTTTTTTCCATATCTGGTGAAGAGGCGTGAAGACATAACTAAACCAAAAATTGGAAGTCAGAACAAACAAAACAAGTAAACCCTGCCTTTCCTTTAACCAACAAGGGAAAACAAGCCTTCCTGGACTATTTATACTTCAGGATTACACAACAGACCACTGTATGACAGCTGAGGCTGTGGGAAACTCCTGGCTGCTGAGAGGAGGGGGGGAAAGTCTGTTCAAGTAAGAAATGGTGAATAAAGAGTTTACACAGCCATGATGGAGGAATAAAAAAAGAGGGTAGAGATGAAAAATAAGAAAGACCTGTCAGGAATCACTGATGTGTATCCTTTTCTGCCTCTTTCCCTTCTCTCTCTGCGCTCCCACATTTCTATACGCTGCTACTTAGGTATCTTCTTATGCAGCAATATCATTCTTGTTCCCCTTCTTTTCTTGCTCTCTTGTCAGATCTTTAGGGTCGTTGGGACAAACCGAGCCCAGCCCTGATGTAATTACTGCCAGTCAGGCTGAGGGGGAGGAGACAGGAGGAAGGAACTAGGGAAGCTAAGCGCCTTGCAACCCTAAAGACCTGCCAATCTCACTGAAAGAGACAAGAAAAAGCGCAAAAGCAAAAGCAAGCCAGACAAGAAGAAAGAGAGGGAGAGCGGCACTGAAAATTAGCATTGGGTCCATGCAAAGTGACAGTAAACTGATCAAACTACAGCAATGTAAAAGAGCTCAGAGAGGAGGCAGGGAGACGCGTTAAAAGACCACAAAACAACTTTGTTTCACAAGCCGTAAAAGACAAGGCTTTACAATTATGAGACAGAGACCACCCTACACCTTATAGACATCACTTTGTAGATGAGGAAATTGCAGCATTATGACTGCAGTTCCACTGAAATCTCAATCTCTGACACATCGCCAAACGTTGCCAACTCAAGCAGTCATAAAACGAAGACAGAGAGCTCATTCTGCAAGCTTCAATGGACTCGGTCAACTTAACCTCCTTGCACAGGATACGGCTGAGAATTTAGAATCACCCAAAAGTGATAAAATATCTATAACTTCCAATTCACGTCTCTTTTAAAATGACATTGCAACGTATTCTTCTGTGTATTCTTCTACCAGTTGCTTACAGTCGCAAAGCTTTAAAAAAAAATGCAATATGTTCTAAATGAGGCTGAATGAGAGGATTGTGATAAAACTCAGTGTTTTTAAATGGATATTTGCACTCGGGAGTGATAACCATCATTACCATTTAGCAGGAGGGGTTATCTGTCACCTTTCTTCATCTGACTCAAGATGCTTTTGATCAACCTGTACAAATCTCCTCTGTGCTATTTGTCACTAACTGATGTTGTATTATCTCTCGCTGCCCTTGACTTCGACTTTTATCACCTCTAGTCGCGGGAGGGGAGAGAAGATGAAGGATGATGAAAGGTGGATGGAGGGAGGCAGGGTGAAAAGCGAAAAAAGCATGATACGTGTCTTCTGAGTTAGTAATAATAAAAAATAAATAAATAAGAAGATATGATGCAGTGCAATTTTAAAAGCTCAGGAATAACTGTAACTTTGGCCTCACATACAGATAAAAAGGAGGGAGAGAGAGAGAGTGCTGCTGGTGGTAGAGGTGCCAAAACCAAGGACCAGACAGGTGTTTATGTGTGTGTCAGTGTGTGTGCAGAGGATAGGTAGGTCAACACGACTAAGCCCAGTGAAGTGTAACCTCATATCACCTCCTCTTGACTGAGCAGCATATCTGCCATGCAGAGTGGCTGCTAAAGCTCAGAGGTATTCTCTTTTGAAAAGGTAATTAAAGGAACACGCCGACTTATTGGGAATTTAGCTTATTCACCGTAACCCCCAGAGTAAGACAAGTCCATACATACCCTTCTCATCTCCGTGCGTGCTGTAACGCGGTCTGACGGCTCCAGCATTAGCTTAGCCCAGCACAGATCCTGGAGGTGAATGGTTCCAACTAGCCTACTGCTCCGAATTGTGACAAAAGTGACAAAATAACGCCAACATGTTCTTATTTACATGTTGTGATTTGTAGAGTCACAGCATGTACAAAAAACAACGTAACATGAGACATAGCCATCTTCTAACCGTAAACAAACTGGGAACTATATTCTCAGACAGGCTTGCTGCGAGCATATCACTCCGCCCTATAAATCACAACGTGTAAATAGGAACATGTTGGCGTTATTTTGTCACTTATTCGGAGCAGTAAGATTGCTGGAGCCATTCACCTGCATGTTCTGTGCTGGCCTGATGCCGCTGGAGCCTTCAGACAGCATTACAGCACGCACGGAGATGAGAAGGGTATGTATGGACTTGTCTAACTCTGGGGGTTACGGTGAATAAGCTAAATTCCCAATAAATCGGCGTGTTCCTTTAAGCTACGGCAGGGACAGCACCCCGGGAAGTCGTTTCAAGCCAAATCCCACAGTAGATTAACATGGCATTGCTGGACATTACTCAATTGACTCCAAAAGCGAGCTTCTAAATTAGTCCGTGTGGACTTATTTTTGCTGTGTGGGCTTTTTGTAGAAGTTGGATTTTTGCATGAGCTTGGCATCAACTTCTAGAAGCATGTGTATCCCTTTGCATGGAGGATGAGGCAAGTGGTCTGGCTAATCCACCTTATTCCAGGCATCACAGAGAGGATGCCATCATTGTGTATTTCAGCAACATGATATTGGTATCAATTCCCTCCCTACCTAGCACCCCTTATTCAACTCAAAGATAAAATGTCTATTTGCAGTCCAGGATTTTATATAAAAAAGAGGAGAGAAAAAAAATCCCAGTCTTCCTCATTCCTATGTAATCTGTAAAGGGGTAAAACTTCATCATGCAGTGATTTCATGCCTGTGAAACCTATTTAACCTCAAGTCCTAAATATAGCATTGAACAGACCGAGGCTGCCAACTCCCACTATGTCTAGTAAGTCTACCAATGAAACAGATTTGTTGGTCCTATAGTATGTTGGGGGTAAAGCAAGAGGCCATTTACAACTCTTCCACTCCACCAGACCCGGTCTTAACCCCAGGAATGAGCCATGAAATTACTCCATTTTGAAAGAGCGAGGAAGAAGAATTCTTGTTGCAGCTTTAAACATAAATATAAATCCCAGGACCCCAGCAGCTTTTCCCGTGATGCATTGCAGTCTATTACCCACTCTGAGACACTGTTGCACAGGCTGGGGCTGAGTTTTACCTCTCACAAACCATCAGTGTCACGGGAACACGCGCATAGGGAAATGGGAGTAAACAATGAACATCCATGACGCAGGCTGATCGAAGATAACAACACACCAACTTTCATCAGAACACAAATGAAGGAGACGCCGGTTAAATCTGTGTGTGTGTGATTGTGTGTTTCAGCAAATGCCGGCATGCTCATGCATACGTGAATGTGACTCACGATGCCAGCATGAAGATTCGCATATCCACACATCTGTATAATCCCTGTCTGCTTTCGTTTAGGCCAGCGGATTGGAATAAAGCTGCAGAGAGTCTGTACATGCAGCCATGTGGACAGAGGCTGGATTCTGGATTTAAACTGTGGGGCAATAATAGTTCACAATTCACAGTGTAGCCCAGAACACAGGTGGAGCTGGCATTTCTGCTAGTTGCTGTAGAAGTCCAGCTGCACCCTGAGAGTACAGAGAACAACAAAAGCTTGTGAAAAATGCTGAGAAATGACAGAAATGCCAGGCCGACCTTGGCTTCCTCTTTTTACTGCTAGGAACAAAAAAACTGGAGGGTCCAGCACTGAGGACAGCATGACTTTTATTCTCTAACTTTCCACTCTGGCGCCCACCACACTTCCTACCGAGACAGACAGAACTATTGATTACACATCACTTTCTCAGAGAACATACAATTACAGATCACTTTAGATAAAACACACACACGCAGACAGGCACGCACACAAACACATTCCACCAAACGCCTCCCCCCGAGGACACTGGCTGTCTTATCCCCTCCCGCTCAAAGGAACTCACTTCATGTTTTGCACAAGAAGTGGAGAAACAAGAATGACACAGAAGAGGAGATGAGTACAAGGGTCTGACATGGTCGTGCCCTCTTAAGAGGATGAAGGAATGAAGCCCAGGGTAAAAATATGAACAGAAAGCTGGGCAAACGGGGAAGATGACATGTCACAGAGGAGCGAATAGATGGAAAATGAAGCTTCAGAACAGAACATTAATATTAATTGCATCAGGAAATGAAGGATGACAAGGAAGGGAATGATGAGCAGATTAGATCATGTGATTGTCCATTGTTTTCTCCCCTTCTCAGCCCTCATATGATTACACGGGAGGACAGATTAGATCTCACTGACAATCGATAATTCAGAGTGAATGTCAGAGGAGGATGAGGTTGAGTAATAGGATGTGAGGGGTGATCAGGCTTGATCAAACTGTGGGACTGACAAGACCACGAGTGCCTTTACATGTGCACTAGTGTCCCGGTTATCTGGTGTTCTTGTTCGTGGAGTATCTCAGTTATCCTGGTTTTGAGAATATGTTGACCAAAACACAAACTGAAACCAGAATATTTAAAGCACCTTGTCCACCTGGAAATTGAAATTAAAAATCTTCAAAATTGGATATTAATTTCCATTACAGATGGAGAAGCTCTATGTGGTAAAAGCACCAGAGTTCAGGCAGCTGGAAGCCAAACTGTGTTCATGCTGAGCTGTTAAGGTAACTCACTAGGAAGGAGTGGCCGAATAATCAAAGATACCTGAACTCAGTTGATCAGAGACATTGATGATCATAAATAAAGGGATATGAATAACCCAATGTCTCATGTCCCATTTAAATTTCCCCTGAATAAGATCAAAGCTAGTACAAGACTTATACTGTACAAATGTGCATGTGCAAATGTAGTCAATGATGTTTCTATTAACAAGACCTTTCAGCAAAAAAACATAAAGCCCCCTTCAAATCTTATAGCAGCTATTAAGTGATATTTCTCTCCACATGTACTGAAACCAAAACCCCTTTTGCGAATTTGGGATTCACCAACTACTGCACGCATATGTTGTAATCCAGCTACTTTGACCCTGACACCGTCCGCATACAGAAGAGCGATGCAAGTTCCAGTTAGCTGTATTTGCATAATGAATCCATAGTATAATCATCACAGTGCATCTAGTAAAAAAAAAAAAAAAAAAGATGCCTGAAGTGCCAGAGCTCTTCAAGGGCACACACTATCTGTGTGTATTTACATGATGTTGTTTATGAGATATTGATTTATTATTCGACAAGCTGGCCTAACTGGCAAGGTAATCAGATGAGCAACTACTACACTGATATCATTCACGGCTCATGAAAACCTTTGACAAATCCATCCAAATTAGCCTCGTTAGGACTTTAAAATGGATCGTTGCATCAGATGGGACAGAGCACAAACTGGGGAAAATTACATTAAAAGGTCAAGCAGGCAGAGCAGAACTTAATGCATGTTTAAACAGTTTTAAATTCACATGGCGGTTGTATCCACAAGCAAGCATTATAAAGGTTAAGCTAAATTGTATTCCATCTGATTGGTTGAATAATTTAGTATTGCGAAAGGTCAAATGTAAAAAGTAACTGGTCTTTGACTTGCAGATTCATAAGATCTCAGATGTTTTAATGCAGTGAAAGTAAGAGAAAGGCCTGCATCATGTTCTTCTCTATATCTTGAATTACAGTCATTTCAGCTGTAATATAAGAATCACACATTATTCCTCAGCTTTCAAATCTCAATACATGCTGTGATCTAAACTGCTGTGTCTTCACAGTTTCTCTGTCAAAAAGATTGTCCTCCTTTTTAAACATTTAGTCTTTGTTTACAGCTGTTCCCGTGAGTGGCAAAATGTTCTGCCTGAGTGGATTAACGGATGTTTGGTACAAAATATATTTTTTTTAAATTACTCCATTTCCATCTTAACTTGGTACCCTCGATAAAAGGCACGCACTGAATTGACAGCAGGAAATAAGTGATTCAACAAGTTACCAGAAAAACATTGTCGGCATGCATTTCAATATTGAAATATAATCTTTTGATTTCAAGTGCAATTTAAGCTGATCATTCGGAACCAAGAGCTATAAGGCAGATGGTCTACTAATGAACTCTAAAGTGATTCAAGCAATCATAATTGCCATTATCTCTTTTTTACTACACTGGAATTAGAGAAGCAAAACGTAGCATGCTAGTTCCTTGAGTTCACAAATACCTTCAGAGATTGCCTGCATGGCAGTCCGACAGGGATCCACCACACTCTGTCTGCTGAGCATAGAGAAATCAGCTCCTTATACTCCATGTGCAGAGGTTAAGCTTGCTGGAGAAAACCGAGTGGAGTCTGGAGCCTGAATAGACTACAGGTCATTGTGATTGTCACATGTGGTCTGTAGATCGATGTGGTGCACTCACGCTGTGGCATGGTGGGATGTGGAGGGGTTCAGCACTCAATACTTTATTGAATGTCCTTAAGCTGACTATCACACAAGTAGCCTACTTTGTATGTCACTGCTCACAGACTTCTGTGACATACTGTATATTAAAGAAGAAATGTCTGAGCAATGTAGCGGGGCAAAAATAACAACCTGTCAACGGCACAAAATGTACATGTACACACTTGCACAAACAAACACAAAGGTTATTGTGCACCGAGGGGTTTGCAAACAATGAAGTGAATAAATGACCGTTAGTGAGAGTTAGCTGATAATCTGCTCTACACCATCACTGCGTCCACACAAAGCAAAGAGGATGAGGGGATGAAAGATAATAAAAAAGGAATGAAAAAGAGGGGGAAATAGGCTTATAGAATGGGCGGGGGGCTGGTGGAGAAAAAAAGATTAAAGTTAATGCTCCACAGAAGCTGAGAGGTAAACAGAGAGAGAGAGAGAGAGAGAGAGAGAGAGAGAGAGAGAGAGAGAGAGAGAGAGAAGAGCTCAGGGGAGAGAGAAGGGAAATGTGCCAATGAATTTGAAGCTAAGATAGACGAGGAGAGAATGAAAATAGCAGACAGGGAGTTAGTTTGTAGATCCATAAGCAGCATGAATGATTAGAAAAAGCCACTCGGCAGCAGCAGCGGTGGTGGGGGTTGTGGAGGTAGTGTGGTAGTGGTGGTGGTACTTCTTCTTTCAGCCAACTGAAAGCTTTGAAGTTTCTAAAAGTTTGTTGTGCTCCCGTGTGATGTGATCCAGGAGGCTGCCTCTAATCTTTCCCGGAGGGGAGGGAAAGGGGAGAAGGAAAGGGGAGACAGAAAGAAAGACGAAAGGTGGGTAGAAGATGCAAAGGTTGTGGCAGGGGGCCACACAGAGAAGCTGAGGCAATACTACACTAATACAATACTGAGTGGAGAATTGCAGCACCGCCACTGGCAAAAACTATCAAACAGAGACATAAAATAACTCTGCTCTGTTTCCTCCACGCCTTATTTCAACAAGCAACAGAAGATGTAAACCTGAAACTTTGCCAGCCCTATACCTCCTTTTAAAGTGTGCAGTTTGGAGATTGAAAAAGATGCTACAAAACCAACATTTTCAAAGCAGCTGTAGCAGCAGCAGGTGTCTTCAGTGGGATAGTGAATGGTATGTGTGCACAATACAGTCAGTCGTGTTTGGTACAGGCCCTTCAGAAGCTTCCTTGTCTAACAGCGAGACAAATTAGCTTACACCTGGGGGCACTAGCCCATTCTCCCTGTCTCTGCATCCACTCCTGCAGCCCCACCTGTCTCCGTGGGTCTCTGCAGCATGCTGTGCTGATTGTGGGTCTGTGTCTCTCAGCTTAATTGCCATGTTATCAGCTCCACTCCTGCACTGCCACTTCGCCCAGGCCTTTCAGTCAGATGGACATGCCAATTTACCCCTCCTCCACACACACACACACACACACACACACACACACACACACACACACTTGTTTTTCACTCACACGGTTTCCCTCAGCTGCGCTGTCAGGTAACACAGCAGACAGCAGCTGGTACAAAGCATACAGTTTGGGATGAAACAGGAAAGAGAATTGAAGCTCTTTGTGTAGCCCTTATGCACACATGCAGACAAATACACACATCAATACACATCAAGTCCCAGCAGGAGCTTCTTCCCCAGGCCGAAAGATCCCAAGGGAACCTTTCTACTCCCCCTTTTCCCCTAATCCTTTACTCTAAACAAACTAACACTGTCTTCCATTCATCTCTCCTCTTTTTCTTACCCATCACTCTATTAATTTCCTTATAGTTTTCAAACAGTTCAACATTTTGGGAAATAGCCTCAGTTTATCTAAAGCCAGCAGCTAATTAGCTTAGCGCATGATAACGTGTAATTATTACTTTTTAGGTGGTTTTAGGATAGGCCCAGGCTACTTCTTCCCCCTGCTTTACAGTCTTTATGCAAAGCTAAGCTAAGCTAACTAACCTCTGGCTGCAGCCTCATTATCATCATCAGACATGAGAGTGTTATCAATCTTCCACTCAAACTCAGAGCAAGAAAGCAAATGGAAGTATTTTCCCAAAATGTCGAAATGTTCCTTTAATAATAGCGAACATGACACTACTGTAGTTCTAGCAAAACTAAATGTTTCTTTGACTTCCTTGTGAGTCCCCACTCAACGTAGAATGAATCTTTCTAATTGAATACACAGTATTTGCCGTTTTTTTTGTGCAAAACCCTAGAAATTTAAATGTGGGGTTGTGAGAAATTTATCTATTTTTCACTATCTCACATTTTATACACTTAATGCTTTAAAACTGTCAAACATGAATCAATAATGAAAATAGTGGTTAGTTGTGGTCCTTTCTGCAGATTGACTTAAAACTCATCAGAAGCATACAGATAATATTCATATCATATTTTATATAGAACCAGCATTCAATGTTGTTATGCCTATTTTACCTAACAATCTGACTTATTGGTGTGATTGAACTGGCTATCATCCACAGCTACAATAGTACATTTTTTAAAAATCACTACAGTAATAATCAATGTAATTAGGTGATTTAGAAACCGTTGTGGTAAATACATCACAGCGCACCGTTAATGCCAGGTTTTTAAACACTATTAGCTCTCTATTGATAATTTCCTGAATGTTGACTTTTAATGACGCCAGATGTTTCATAGGCAGCACAGTGAAGTAAAGACTGCTTTGGGCTCCTCTTAGAAACCCACCAATTAATCAACCTCTGTGTGTGTGCCTGTCAATGCGTGTGTGCACTTGCTTGTTACTGCTGACCTGCCACTTTTCATGGTGTGTGTCACAGTCATTTCAATGACTCTGTTCCAACATAGCAGTGCCAAACCAGCTCTCGTTCCTACTCTCTCTTCCACTCGGCTGAACCATCTCCTTGTTATCACCCAACTACTCAGATGTCACAGACAATTGCACACGCACACGCACACACACACACACACACACACACACACACACACACACACAAACTTAAACACACTCCAATTATCCCTCAGACACATCATGTTATTAACAATGGGGCATTAATAGCACATGCGTGAGCAACCCTGCTTATTTACACACACACACACACACGCACACACACCTATCTGTGCCATTAAATCATATTACACTGCCTGATTGTGGGGCCATTTTCACTTTAGATGAGAGGACAAGAGAGAAGAGCTTCATTATCCAACCTAAATTATTTCACTTTCAGCCATAGGTGCACCTCGTCTGACCCGATATCCTTCAGTACAGCAACTACACTTTCCTCTGCTGTCAGCCATTACAGAGGCCTCTAAACCAATTTGAAAAGATCTGTCTCATCTCTGGTGATCTTTTCTGAAAAGCTTTTATTCCATCTTTTGACGACGCAGACATTCTTGCAAATTTAATACTCAACTTGTGTGTCAGTTTTTATTCCCAGTGGAAAATCTTTCTCTGTGCCACAGTTGGTGGCCTAAAGTGTAAATATATGCGCGCGTATATGTGAGTGCATAACTGTATGTATGTAGCTTAAGTTATGTGTGTAGAAGTATGTGTGTCGGCTTGTGTTTTTTTCCTCTGCCAAGACCCAAAGCCTGCAGAGCACCAGTGAACTGATATGTAGGGCAAGACCGAAACCCCGGGATGACAGCTTAGAGCCCGCCCCCACTAACTCTGACTGACAGCCCTGTAACCTCGGCTGCCTCCTGCAACAATGGTTTGGTCCTGCTCCCACTTTAGCGTCTGTCATTCCAAGCTCAATATAACAACTATTTCTGGGACAAAGTTCTAAAAAGAGACATCGCAACAGGACTGGAGGACAAGACCAAACCAGATGAAGTGGAATGAGAAGAAATAACTGCTTTATGGGTGATATATTGGAACGCAAACTGATGGCTTTTTATTCCTTAAAGCAACTGTCAAGATCTGCAAAAGTCTTACATTGCCCCGAGTGCTTGTACAGAGTCAAAATGGCTGTACATGTATCGCTACAGGATTTTTCTGTCTTTCAGTCCTACAACCTTTGTGACCAATGCAGCACTTAGGCAATCACATCCCACTGCTTCAATCTCCCACTTTTATGGGACAAATCCCTCCTAATCTTTGGATAAGATACAACAGCCACATGTCTCAGTGGATTTTAACAAAATCAGGTCAAAAGGGTGCTGACACTCTAAAGAGCATTATTGTACACAAATAGTGCACAGCCAGTTTTCCCAACACAAAAAGCAACAGACCAAAGTAAAGGATTAAAACAACCTCAACTCCAAAGAAAACTGGGGTCCAAATAAAAACAATGCCATCAAGAAAGAATAATTATAGCTTCAGCTAGAGATCTGGGCTATTAAAGAACAGTTTTAGTTATATAGTATTATTTCTTTTTGTAAAATATGATTTGTAGATGTTGTATAAGAGACTGGCATTGCAGTCCCAATCTCTTCTGAGAATGAATCATTTAATAGTCAGCCAGGAGGGGGTACATGAGGTAGTGGGTTACATTTAGGCTAAAAGGGATCTCTTCTGTTCAGCCTCCCTGACATCTTCTGGGCTGACATTAAGCAAATCAGAGTCAATTCTAATTTGTGGCTGAAAGGCAGAAAATCAGATTATATGTATACTTGCAATCAGAACCCTGAAAGTCACATTACAGTAAACTACTTAACTATCCATGTAGCTTGAGCATGTTATAAATCTCTGCAATATATATTTGACATTTCTTTAGAGTGCCATATGGCTTTTATTTATTTCATGTGAGTTTAGTGAGTTGGGGAGGGAAAAATTGAAAAGTTTGTCAAGTGAAAATCTCACATTGCCAATGAGCATGCAACGGATTGCGGGATTGACGTTTATTGGAGTGGGTCTTTTTTTTTTTTTTAAATGTAACTCCAGAGAGATACCATGGGGGATGACAAGAGAAAGAAAGATGAGAGAGAGGAGTGTTGCAGAAAAATAAGAGGATGAGTTGAGAGGAAACATGGAAAACAGACAACAAATGCCGCAAAAGTGTGAGAAAAAAAGCTGTAATGTAGAAGGAATGTTAGTTCCAGAAGTTAAAGAGAGCCAGAGAGTTGAGCTGAATTTACATGTAAACAACTCTTTCTCTCCACCTCAGCTGTGGAACTGACACGCTGCCTATTGACATGGTAAATTGAGGGTCCATTCGAGCAGCACTGTGACAGCCAGAGGAGGCCATAGACCCTGTCAGAGCTGTATATATTCAGCAATACAACACACATCATGGAACACAGCAAGAGAGAAGAGAGAGAGACAAAGGAATATGCACAAAGAAGTATGCAACAGAAGGTGAACTGTATGGAGGTAGGACAATAAAAAAAAAAGAAATATAGGCTGGAGCAGCAAGAGGAGGAGCAGAGAGAAAGGGAACAGCTAAAAGGCTGATATGAGGAGAAGACAGAAAGCAAAATTGACTTCTATTTTTGGAAGAGGTATGACCGATAGGTAGATTGAGTCTAAAACATGTTCACTTTCAAAGTCACACACACACTCACACACATACATTTTGTATATGCATATAAAGTATCTCACATTCCGATCAAACCTGCAACAGATCATGCTACAAGATTGCAAGCAGCAATGTAATTGCTTTTGCGGCGGATTAATGTGACCCGTGCTTCTGAGTGTCGGCCTTGTTATGGTGTAGGTGGGGCCATTAGCCATTTGGTTTAATGGGCAATCTGCACCACAGGCTCCAGTGACTCCCGACACTTGGTAGGAGGAGCAGGCCAATCTTTTAACAAAGAGTGAAAAGCTCCAAGCTTACCCTATCACACAAGGCCACACTTAATTAGACTGTTTGTTTAGCTGACTCTAATGGGACGGATAGCGAGTGGGGGGGAAAGGTTGACTGCTCTCCTTGAAACAGCAGACTGAAAGACATCTGGCCAAGGATGAGACAGTCGACACGTGGATATATTCAAACGTGGACTCATAAGCATTTGACGTTATCTCATTTTCACAGGACAGATGGTAATGGTGGAGAGCAACAATGGACAATATTCATAAATGGTAAATTGAGTCATTACAATTTATAATAGTTATAGCTTAAAATAAAAGTACACAAACGTTTTGAAAATTGACAGTGATTGACTTTATGTCTATTTAGTCAGTAAGTAACAACAGTGTGGCACATGAGGGATACGACCCCTATGAAATTATACCTAATTAGTGCAATCCTTCAGAAAAATTACATTTCTCTTTATCATCTATCCCTGTACCCTTTCAGCCCCTCTCTCTTGATCCCTCTCCCTGTGCAGAAGGCTAATTAAAGGAGAGAAATTGGATATGGGTCTGTGCACACTCTAATTCAAGGAGAGAAAGGAAAGAAGGAGGGGGGAGGTGAGGGAGAAGTCAGACCCGGGACAAGGGCACTGGATCAGAACGGTGAAGCCTTGTCATTTCTGTGAGTATTAAAGGGATGGCAAGGTTAGCGGTGAGGCCATACTAGATAAAGCAGTTGACGTGTGATGCCTCAGAACAGAATCCAAAAATCCACCACACTCTGCCCCTGTTAATTCACTGCTGATTTATGCCGAAGCAGACACTCCTCTTTTACACCTTCATCAATCTCTGAGAGGCCTGTAGGACCAGAGCGTAAATGTTTATGTACTGAATCATCCTCCATCCATCCCACCCCTACACACTGGGTCAGAGGTCAAAACGGTTGGCGAACGGGTCTGTAAGAACCACTTCACAAATTCAGTAGATCAGTAACTCATTGGAAAATGTTCTCCATCAACACCAACTCTCTAATAAATGTCTGAGTTTGAATGGAATTGATTAGGCGTCTTAAGTGTCAGAGATACGGTATTACCCATGGGTTCCTTTTAGGATAATTCCTGTTTATTGCAACTTTGGTCTTATTTCCATTGTTTTGGCCACAGTAATAACCTTGTACTCGCCAATTGAATTGATGAGTTACTACATCAATATCACTTTAAAGAAGTCAGAAAGGGTGAAACACTTGAAGGGGAACTCCACCAAAACTGTCCATGGTGAGTGTGATCATGTCATAGGAGTGCAATGCTAAATCAGTGGAGAACTATTATAAGCTGTAACATGATCATACAGGTTTCAAACAAACTCCCAGTTTTGCCAAATTTATTTGGAAGAGAAAACAAAGACAAACTGTAAAATTATCATCATCACATTTTATAGACTGATTTATTTGGTAAACTTTGCATAGTTGTGGGGGCAAACAATTTTCCCATGCAATGAGTGATTGCACACTTTTGTTTTACATCCAAATAAAGCGGTTCAGACAATCAGGCTAAACTGTTGGCTTGTTTCCATTCTGTCTGGTCATCTGGAAACTTGTGGTTCATATAGCACTGTTAACTGTGTTCCCAGATCTTAGCAATTACACTTATTGTGTTCATGCTATCATAACCAGAGAAAATGATGGACAAAACTGCAACTATAACTCCCCAGGTTGTAATAAAAATCACATATTATCTTTTAAGATGTCACTATGAGGGAAACATTTATGAGCACTTTTCCAGTCAATCTTCATTGTCAAGACATTTAGAGAATTTCAGACACTGAACCAGTTTATACAAACACATCCCTCTCTGTCTCCTCTCTCCCTCTGTCCACTTTGTCTTTATTGCTTTCACTGAGATTCTAAAATCCACAGGCTCAAGCCAGGTGCAGTTGCAGGGCTGTGGTGGATCAGAGAGTCGATGATGGATGACAGGAGTGTGTGTGTGTGTGTGTGTGTGTGTGTGTGTGTGTGTGTGTGTGCTCAAGACGATTCTCCATGCATTATATTGAGTGACACACTCCCTGCTGTGGGGAGGAAGGGGATGACGATGGACAGGGGAAAGAGGTCAACAGCTTGCATGCTCTCTCACATGCACACATAAAAATCGCTTTGTAACAACACTGTGCCACTGTAACTGAGAGGGTTAACACACTATTACCATATAACTTTACTACAGAGGCCAGAAACACATTTGGCTCCAACACCAATTGCGCCAAATGGACTCTGTTTCCAGCTGGCAACGTAACGCATGCCAGGAAAACAACAAAGGGTGTATTTGTCTGTGTAAAGCTAACAATCCACAATCCCGCCTCCCCCATTGTCCCACCCACTGAGGTGCTGGCTTTCCTTCTGCTTCATCTGCATGTTCACACACACAAACATAAACACACCCTAAACCAAAACACATGCAAGAATCCACATGCACACATACAGATTGGAATCCTTGGGCATAGCAGGAGCGCCCCACTGGAAAAGGCTGTTTATTCCACAGATGAATGAACAAACAACTTTGTGACCCAATCTGCAGAAAGAGTGTATTTGTGTTCTGTGGGGGTTTTAAGGAAAGGGTTAACAACAGTCTAGACGGTTGATAGTTCCTCGGAGAGCACAACCATAAAAAAGATCAATGGTCCACACTGTAGATGTAATTATTTCTACATAAGAAAAGAGGATAGACAGCTGTGCATGTTTTCAATCATTTTGTGATGAAAGTATGGTTTCTAAGAAGACTACAAGCAAATGACAGTAATATGTTTCTCAGAAAAGCATCAATGTCATTTTGCTGTCCTTTAAGAAAAAAAAAATCCTCTTTGTTTGGGAGACATATACTGTCTTTCATTTCTTCACCATCCATCCGTTAGCCACCTTCCTACTCACATGTTCATCATGTAGACATCGAAAAAACAACATCGATCTTTGTGCAGCAGACTGTCTACCAACATGTTTAGAGAGACATGGGGCTTGAGATAAATAAATAGCTTGTTTTTGGATTCGGATCCAGCTGTGTGCTCGTCTCTATGTGAGCCTGTCAGGTTGATGGTGAGCATATATGTCGAGCAGTGTACGGATGGATGGAAGCCACCCTGGCATTCTCTGCAGCGACCCAGATCTTTGGATATCTAGCATGCTGAGCTTAGCCAGGCCTGCCTCTTGGAGTAGACATACACACAAGCACACACAGACAAACACAATGTGTTGCCCATTTTTTGTTATGTGATTAAGGGATGGACCATGCCACCCTCTGGAAAAAAATACCTGCTCCTGTATGACATGCACTGGACAATACACTGGCCCAGTAGCATCATTTGTACGTCTGCTTATCTGAAATATGACAATACAGCCAGATGTCCTGGGCGATTTAAGCAAACGTGGAGTCTATAATTGTATAGCGTGACTCGTGCAGCGGGCAGCAAGATTGAAAATGTAATTCTTTCAGCAATTTCCATGAGACAAATATTGTCAATTATACCCTTTAAAATGTAGCTCACCCCTTGTTATTGATAGAGTCACAGGCTTGAAGGTCACCTAATAATGAGCAAACAACCTCCTGACAAATATAAATCAATGCAAACATTAACAATCAACTCAGGTATTATGCTGTACATACACCACCTACATATCTAGTTCTGTATCAAATGGCATAAACATTTTGAAAAGTTCAAAATATCAGACAAAATCCTCTAAAATAAGAATCTGTGCTCTAACAAGCATGAGGACAATCTGTTGTTTCCCCTGGTTGTATATCAAACCCAGTGTAGGTCCTCAAAACAGTGCAACACTCTTCAAAGTTTAAGTGGCACAGCACAGTGTCAGGGTGGCGTCAACGCCCATGGCGCTGACTAAATTAATGATGCTTAAGTAAACTATGGATTAATTATAGATAGACCAATGTGTCACTAGGCATATATCATATATAACATATCTGACTGAGTGTCCTACCTGCAGCCATGCTAATGAAGAGCTAACCTGCTTCAGTAGACAGAGGACAGATGGAAAACACACTTGGCATTGGCACTACACTGATGCTCACACACACGTTATGCCCTTGAGCAGAGAGAGCCTCTGATTAGGCTTCACTTAAGTTAGTCAGCCCGGACCAAACACCGGCCAGCCAAACACAGGAATGATAAAGGGATCGAACAACAACAACAACAACAACAACAACAAGGATACAAACAATCCAAAAATACTGAAAAGCTCTTCATGCATAGTATATTAAAGACTATTCAGCTTTGTCCCTGACGCTGAAAGAGTGGGCAAGATATCTCAGAGGTCTAAAAAGAGACATTCGTTTTAAGCTGAGGCTGCATGATTTTGACCTCGTAAGGACGTTTGATCAATTTGAACATATTCTCTCAGAAATGTGATGTTTGTAACATGGTTAATAATGCTTCCACTTGCCATTTACTAGAAGTGTATATTTGTGTACTTTGGTTTAGTGTTCTGTCAGGTGGAATGACACATCTTACATTCTTCCCAGTTAAACTTGCCTGTATAAGCGGTAATGCATGTTGTTTTTAACACTGTGCAGATTATTTTAAGAGATTGTTGATTTTTGTTCATTATATTGATGTATATTGTATTTACTTAGAGGAGTTTAAATGTGGACAAAGACAAAGTGCAACTGTTGCTTTGCATAATCATTTCTGGTCTAAGAACAGTGGCATGTAGGCTATGTTGCTGGCTAAATTAGCTAATTACTAAGCTGTGTGTGTGTGTGTGTGTGTGTGTGTGTGTGTGTGTGTGTGTGTGTGTGTGTGTGTGTGTGTGTGTGTGTGTGGTAACAAGTGTTTCCGTATATCTAGTGTCATCATTGCCGAGGATGAACAAGAACAGTGCAGTGACTGCACTATTTGTCTTTTACCAGAACAAAGCATCTCAACTGGGATGTCTTTTCATAACACAACGCGAGATCACACCTGTTAATCAGTCGACAGAAGATTAATCAACAACTATTTTCTATAATGTAAATAGTTTCAGATTTTTTCAAAACTACCAAACATTTGCTGTTTCCAGCTCATGAAATGAAGCAACAAATGTGAATTTGCTGATTTTCTCTGTTTAAAGTCATAATACATTGATAATCCTTGTGTTTTGGTCTGTTAGTCGGACAAAACAAGCAATTTGAAAATGTCGTCTTGAGCTTTAGAAAATGTTGATGGGAATTTTTCATTATTTTCTGACGTGCAATTGAACAAAGAAATGGCTTGATTAATTGAGAAAATACTCATCAGAGTAATCAATAATCAAAATAATTGTTTTCCGATTCCAAACACACAAAAGGAGAAAAAAAAAACATTTTCCCAGTCTCCACTACACAAATTGTACTGTATACACTAAGAAAAGTTATATTTTTTTTGCATTTCAGTTGAGTTTGGGTTTTAAGTTGGTTTGGATGATGGTTAGGAGTTTGGTTAAAAAACAACAAAACCACTTGATCAAGTCCTGGGGCTCCATGCCTTTGATTTCACACATCAGAAGAACATATTTATTTTTGTATAAGTTTTGTAACAGTTTGTCTCCTTCTTAGTCAAACAAATGAATGAAGAACAAAGCATGCTGCCTTATTGTTATATCCCTGAGCTGTAATTTATCCAGGTGAGACAGATGCTGGCCTAGTTGAAATACACCATGATAAACACTGAACCTCCAATATAGGCTAGTTCTCTTTCCAAATTAATTTGTAGGCTACTTAACTGCAATGAATATTAAAATATTCTAAAACATCTGCATTAATGAAAGATACTTTGTGACTGCATGGGTGATTCATAAGTTTCAGAGTGGATTTTGTTAAATTCAAACTTAACCTGACAGAAGATCAGTGGAGTCACACTTTGTCTTGACAGCATCTGATATCCTGTCAGATGGTTTATTTTGGTCAGGAAAATAATGGAGCTCCAGAAGGTTATTACAAAATCAAGGGAATTGCAAGTCCCTATACATAAATGTACTGTGGATTACATAAGGCTTTTTTAAACAAACAATATTACATTTCAGAATAAGCACATGTCCCTATGGAAATGTTCTAATGTGGTCTAATGTGCGATAAAAAAAAAAAAATCAAAGTACTGTAGGGTCTCTAGGAACTGTGTTTTTGAACGATGGGGCTTGTAACATGCTTTTAGTGAAAGGAATAGTAAGCGCTCCTACCGTCCACAGCCATAGTCGGTCTCAGCGTGTATCTCTCCGTGGTGTCAACAGGACTCTCCCATTCTTCTGCCGGATGGATAAAATGTTCTGAACGTAAAGGATAAAGAGCGCTTCTTGCCCTCTCTAACCTACTATGAGAGCATGGAGACGGCTTGCACTGTAGTCGTACACAGAAAAAAGAGAAACCTGGATCATCACAGTCTCCCTCTCTGTCGGTTCACGGCCATTTGTTGTGCGGGACGCCGGGACAAGTCCGATGTGAAGCGGCTCCTTCTGAATCTCCGCCCCCCTCTCCGTACCTGACCGCCGGGAGACAAAAGGTCATTACACCAGCTGTTACTGGATACAGACTGGATACGGCTCTCTCTCTCTCTCTCTCTCTCTCTCTCTCTCTCTCTCTCTCTCTCTCTCTCTCTCCCTCACGCAGAGGCACGATAGGCTACAATAGGAATATTAGGCTTTTATTATTATTATTATTATTATTATTACTTTTTTCCCCTGTGAATACATTCCAGAAAAGTATATTTTGATGTAACTCCAACTATGATTATTTTAATAAAGTGACACAAAGCTGACAAGAACCATAATGCCACTTAAAAGTTGCGGCACCACTACACTTTGCCCTATACAACAAGGATTGAAATTTGGTGACAAGATATTTCTGCAGCATTTATAGAGATATGTCCAGTGTGTCCAGTGTAAAACTGAGCCACAAAGAAGGCAAATAAGTATATCAATAATTGTGTCTGCTTCTCCAGTCCACACTTTTTTAAGGTGGTGCTTGAAGTGCTGGGTGTAATCCTCACATTATTGCACTCTATGACAATTGGTCGGAACAAAATTTTACTCAACTCTGTTCTACAGATTTGAGGAATGCCAGCTGTGGTAAGGGCAAGAAGCACAAGCCTCCTAGTTTTTCCAAAAAACTTTAATTTAACAGAGATCTTATGAAATACTTTTGTGAGTGCATTTGTGTCTCACTGAGAGTAAAAACAGAAAGTAGTCACCTAGGCTGTATGGTGGAAGCAAAGACAACTGCCAAGTGGGAACCATGTCATTTTATTTGTGCAGGTTGCAAACTTGCAGACAAGACTACTGCTTATACAAGCAAAATCAAAAGTGAGCCCCCGCCTCTGACATAAACAACCCTGAATGAATTCATGAACAGTCAGCCGGCATGCTGACAACATGGATCAGCTATATGCTATGGAGCTCTTTGTGTTTACTTTCAGTGCTTACTGTAGATGATTTCTGTTGATTTATTTTTTTGAGAGCTGAATGCTTACAAAAGTTTCCAATTCCTCTACAATTGAGGTGGTGAGAAAAACATTTCAAAAATATGAAAATAAGGTCCAGGTTGTCACATACTGGAACTTATTATTGCACTTTCATAAAGTTGGGGGACACACAAGAGATACAAAAAAAGAATGATTAACAGCAAAACAGCAGATGTTAAGATATCAACTGTAGTCGATCTTCAAAACCTTTGGATCCTATAATTCAAAAATGTCCTCTCAAGCGTAACCTTTCAGCAAGTGGCCTAAAACAACATACAGTGATATTATGTTCAAGTGACAAAGCCTGCTAGCATGTGTAGTAATTATGAGGGGAGCAAAGAAAGAAGTTAGGTGATGTTTTTATATACCATGTGATTATCATATGACATCAAAGGACCCCTACCTTAATGAAATTGTAATTTTAACCCAAACCCAATGTTTTCCTAAACCTAACCAAGTCGTTTTGTGCCTAACCAAACCTTAAAGGTCCAGTGTGTAACGTGTTTAGTTGTTCGTTATCAAAATCTGTGTTGCCCGTTCACAAACTTGTAATTTTTCATGAATATTTACCACCACCATCAATTCCAAGTGTTCTTTAGGCTTGAAATTTTACATTTGCATTCGCATGAACTGGGGTAGACGCTCCATATTCATGCACCATCTTGAAATACGTTAGCCGGTAAGAAACATACAGGACATACTGCTCCGCCTTTCGCGTTTTCGCTGTCACATGATAAACTCACAGGTGCTGCTAATGCTGCTAATGGGTATCGTAGCTTCCCGGCCCTGGCAAGTTTGAAGAAGGAAACATGGAGGACCACACATATTCAAAATCCAAATTTCAGGAACAGGAGTCTTCTTCTCCCAGAAAAAGAAGAAAGATATTGAAAAGAGCAAGAGACTGGCTTTTTGAAGTGTGAAGGCTACCGTAGCTGTAATACGTACTTTGAACTGCGTGGTGCAAGAGATTTGATTGCGATATATGATCTCAACGCTACATGGGAGAAATTCCTACACATTGGACCTTTAACCATAGTGCCACATTGATCCATTTGCCTCCATCTGCGTGATACGGTTGTAGTTCAGTAGAAAGAAAATAGTTACCACTCACAACAAGGTCAGTGGATTATCTTGAGTAAGTGGGTCATGATTTCTGGAAAGCCACCTTGCTGTAAAGTTTTTCAAATGTATTGGTTTAGCGCTTTGAGCATCACAAAATGAGTGCTATCTAGTTCCATTGTATTTGAAAGAAGACATCTCTGCCGCCGATATCTCCCACACTGGGCAACTCACACCAAACAATCTAGATCGATAAATAGCATTACCGGTAAGAGGAAAAATATTTTTTTTTATTTTTGGGTGAACTGTCCCTTTAATGCTGGCTGAAACAGTAGAAAAGTCAGCATGTGTTGGCTGCTATCTATGCAAACACATGATCTTTGCACAAACCAAGAAACAGACACAAGAAGGATGCTTGCAGAAAAGCCTAAAAACAGCCATCCGTCAGTAGACACCCACGTCAGCTGCTATTTGCCCATCAAACAGCCAAACTTCACTTCAAAGCTGAGAATGTGGGAGCAAGATGTGAACGCATCTTTGTCAATGTAATCCCACAACATACCCAGCTAATTGATTCTGCTGCCGTTCAGATGCACGCAGACGGCTCAGTGCTGGTAAATTTTGTAATGCAGTGAAACGATAAGTCCCTGAAAGACTTCAAGACAGTCCATCAGTCTGTCTAGGGAGATGAGGGATTTTTGCAGTGTCCAGGCACTGGATCATCAAAGGGTGAACAACCAAGAACAAAGGACTAGCTGGTCCATCAGGGCTTCACTAGAACACATGGTGACTGGGAGTGAAAGCACTATACTCACTCGCCGTTGCATGCACACACATACACACTCATGCAGATTAATGTATCAGACGTAAAAAGATGGATGGGTATGAACTTTCTGCTGTTGAATGCTGATAAAACAGCTAACAGTAGTAAGACCAGCCAAACATGGTCACTTGTTTAAGAATCTGTGTATTAATATTGATGGTTGTATTATCTCTGAAAGCTCGAGCATCAAAAATGTTGGAGTGACTTTTGATCCTCGCCTGACATTCCAGTCTCACATCAAGGCTATTACCAAGACAGCATTTTCCACATTGCAAAAATTCGACCCATCTCATCATTTTGTGATGCTGTATGTATATACTGTAGTCCATGCATTTGTGTCTTCCCAACTTAATTATTGCAATGTCTTTTTATCTGGTCTTCCAAACTGTGCCGCTAGAGGCCTTCAACTTGCTCAGAACACTGCAGTCAGAATCCTGACAAAAACTAGAAAATATGATCACGTAACACCCGTTCTGGCTTCTTTTCACTGGCTCTCAGTGCAAGTTAGAGCTGATTTTAAGGTTCTTCTTGAAACATATAAGGCCCTGCATGGACTAGCACCACCTTATTTATTTTAGCCTATTACACACACTTGACACACTGAGCTGATCTCTCATCTCTGTTTTCATTTGTTTCCTTTTCTGTGCATCCTTGTCCCAGAAATGCTTGTTACTAACCTAACTCTGGGGAGTTTACTCCCCGGAGTCCTTATGTTTCTTCTACTTTGCAGTAGAATCGCAGAGCGTAGCCCCTGCAATGTCCTGCTGCGTCCTGCTGCGTCCTGCTGCGTCTACTGCATCCACCCATGCTCTGCTGTGCCACGTTACATCCCGCCTCGCCCTCCTGTGTGTGCCCTGCTATGACATGAACTACAACGACTACCAGTCACTGTTCCATTATCTTTATTATGACTATTATTGCCACTGTTCATCACACCCCCAACCGGATCCGTCAGACACCGCCTATCAAGAGTCTGGGTCTGCCGAGGTTTCTTTCTAAAAGGGAGTTTTTCCTCGCCACTGTCGCAATAGCCACTGCTAATGCTTGCTCTTGAGAGAATTACGGGAATTGTTGGGGCTTTGTCAATTTTAGAGTGTGGTCTAGACCTACTCTATCTGTAAAGTGTCTCGAGATAACTCTTGTTATGATTTGATACTATAAATAAAATTGAATTGAATTACACCATATACACCGACATGCACTCTCTGCTCCCTTGATGCTGGTCTTCTGGTCATTCCCCTAGTAAACAAAAAATCAGTTGGCTATAGAGCATTCTCCTACTGTGCCTCTCATCTGTGGAATGGCCTCCCACTACATGTTAAAGAAGCTCACTCAGCAGACATTTTTAAATCTAGATTGAAAACCTATCTTTACTTATTATACTACAGCCAACCATAACACACAATCCTTATGCGTCCTTCACAAAGACTTGTTCCCTTATGTTTCTGGTTTTCTATTGTTTATTATTACTGCTTTAATGCTGTTCAATTGTTTTGTTGCTGTCTGTTATTTCTGTGTTCTTTTAATTGTAAAGTGCACTGAGACCATGTTTAATGGTGTTTTAATTTGATTGATTGATTGATTGACCACATTGCACTTACTGTCTTTCTCTTTCTCAAACACACACACACACACACACACACACACACACACACACACACACACACACACACATGCAGGAACACACACATTTGTACGTGCTCATTTGTGCTCTCAAAGACAGAGCTTAATTTAGAAGTGTGCTACTGTGTGCCTGTAAGGACGTTTTGTCCTGTAAAAAATGAGCAGTCAAAGCGCATCTTTAATTCAGAGGACGGTCAGTGGAGTGAATCATAAAAAGACCGGGACCTGCAGAGATCAAGGGGTTAGATTTGCTGTGCACCGGTCCTTTGGGTGACAGGTGGTAGAAAAACATAAGCAACTCTTGTGGAAATAAATGTTTATACAGTGTTTTCTGGCACAACACAGATAAAGATGACGAAATGAGGAGCTCAAGGGAATAGAAAATGTTCATCTTTATATTCATTCTTTACTCTGGAGTCTGGAGTTTCCACTGAGAGTTTGGTTAAAGCATCTTTTCTTGGTGATAAGCAGTTATGAAAGAGTGAAAGGAACTCAGTGAGTGTTGGTGTCTCCATACAGCCTATACATTACATCTTGTAACTAACAGATGATGCCATTAAACTTTTATTGTCAGTGTTATACCATCACATGTGGCCTGTTCTCCTTGTGCCAAGATACCTTTATTATTTTGCTGTGACAGTGCCACACAAATGCATAAAAATGCACATACACACAATCACACATACAGTACATACACCACAAAACTGATTAACATTGTGTAAAACAGTAAGTTTAAACAGAAACATTATAACATGATAAAAAACAAGTGTCTCTTGCCTGTGCTAGTGAGAGAGATAGTGAGAGATAGAGAGCGCAAGAGAAAGAGAGAGAGAGAGAGAGAGAGAGAGAGAGAGAGAGAGAGAGAGAGAGAGAGAGAGAGAAAGAGAGAGACAAGACAAGCTATTGATTCTGGAGTGTGGTATCAGGCTTGCCAAAGCTGGTTTCGAATGGCTGTCCCTAAGTTGAAAGTTAGAAATAATGGTGCCACATATAGGACAGAAATTTGGAAAGAAAAGAGCAGTTGAAGAAAGACCAGACTAACCTTGGGTGCATCTAAATTTTCAGAAAGAGAAAAGATTCAAAGAGGTTGGATTTCAATAGAACATAAGCGTTCTCTTCTGCCTGTCCTTAATCTGATCTGAAAGGGAGGGCTCTTTGAGGTGGAAGTGAAAGCAATCTAATGAATTCCCACAGGAAGCTATTTACTCCACTGAGATGAGTGCAGATGGTAGAGAGGAATCCACTTTATAGTGTTAAGTTGTGGCCCTGAGCTGTTTTCATAATCAGAGACCTGGGAGAGTTTTCCGTAATTTTGTGGGCATATTGTGGAGAGGTCTCCTTTGAAAAGCTATGTCCCCTCTCTGGATTTATTCAGGATGTGGAGCAGAAGATGACAGAACCTATTTAAGAGATATATTCCCTTTGCCACTCCCTGATCATCACCTCTTGTCTCCTGCTCTGCACCCTGTGTGTGTGCCTTTGTGTGTGTGTGTGTGTGTGTGTGTGTAATGTATGGGTACGTCTTCTGTGTGTGTGTGTGTGTGTGTGTGTGTGTGTGTGTGTGTGTGTGTGTGTGTGTGTGTGTGTGTGTGTAGGCACATATGTGCAGGGAGGGAGGGATGGGAAAGGAAGGTGATTCAAATTCCGCTCACTCACTTGATGGTGACCTCACTGTTATGCAAATGACCACAGTGTAACAGACAGTGTCTGAAGCTGAGCTGTGCTGCAAACACAAACTGTCTCTCTAACTCTTTGCTTGTGGGTACAGACACATATAGCTACAGTATTTATCTGTGTTACTTACATAGTGCCTGTTTCCTCCCCTGTAAAGCCAATTCCTAACTGAATAAGGAAGAATGCCATCCTGAGCCTGTGGCTGAATGTCATTGATTCTTGTAAAACAAAATGCTCTATATGTGTGTTCATGTGTGTCACACAGTGAGAGAAAGACGGTAAGAGAGATAGAGACAGGAATGTTCCCTTTACAGATGGGGACAAATTAAAAGGAACAATGTGAATAAGTGAATGGAGAAACATAACAAATGCAGATGCAAACTGGAAGGGCACTCGGAGAACGCAGACCTCCGCCAATGCCATGCCCTATCTAGCAATGCTAACAAAAGTGAACAAAAATGTGTGCATCAGCCCTGTGATTCTGATCCGCTTCAAAATGTATTTCTTCCTTGGCCCATGCAACACTATTCTAGCAGGTTTTATGAAAATCGAGCCAGTAGGTTTTCCGTAATCCTGCTGACAAACAGACAAACCTACAAACAAACTGATAACATAACCTCCTTGGCGGAGGTAATAAGGCATTCACATCATATCGTGGTCTGTGTCTGTGACATGCAAAAACATGCTTAGCATGCCCAGTTGATTTTAATTTTGGATCTAAATGACAGGAAGGAAGCGATCCAAGTGACAAGGTGAGTTCAAATTTAAGAGCTTGTGATACAAAGCCATGGCTTTGGTGTACAAATATGTGTGAGTACAGTGAGGGGTCTGGTTGCTCTGTTATGCTGTGGGTAATCTTGCTTTGCCAGACCCTCTTCCAAAGCGCGCTGAAGGAGAGTCTGGCTACTTTCATTCAGGGATGGGAGGAAAACGTGCTCTGGTTTAATGGCATTTCTTTAAAGGTCCCATGACATGGTGCTCTTTGGATGCTTTTATATAGACCTTAGTGGTCCCCTAATACTGTATCTGAAGTCTCTTTCCCGAAATTCAGCTTTGGTGCAGAACTACAGCCACTAGAGCCAGTCCCACAATGAGCTTTCCTTAGTATGTGCCATTTCTGTGTCTGAAGCTATTGAGGAGGAGAGAGAGGGGGGGCAAGGTGGAGGGTGGGGGTGTGGCCTTGACCAACTGCCACTTTTCTCGTTTGAAAGCCATGATGTCTCTCTCTCATGGGTTGGCCAAATTCTCTGGGCAGGCAAAGCAGAGAAAGGGGAGTTAACCTTGCTTGTTATGACCTCATAAAAAGCAGATTCCAAAACGGCTCATCTGAGCTTTCATTTTCTCAAAGGCAGAGCAGGATACCCAGGGCTCGGTTTACACCTATCACCATTTTCTAGCCACTGCGGGACCATAGACAGGCTGGGGGAACGCATATTAATGTTAAAAAACCTCATAAAGTGACATTTTTATGCCATGGGACCTTTAAACCAATCAGTATTGTCATGGGCGGTGCTAAACTCCGCACAGAGCCGCTGCAAAATAGTTGTGTGAGAGAAAACTGGACAGATAGTCTAGATAGCTGTCTCAATTTACCCTGCAGAGATCTGAGGAGCAGTTAACAATAGTCCTCATAAAACCACCGAATTTAACATTCCAACCCAAAGAAACCGGAAGAAAACGGAAAATACATGCATTGGGTGGAATTTCCTGCAGCACCTGAGCAATCCCGGAAGTGGAACGCAAAGGATATAGACTATGCTGTGGGGCGCATTTTCCTGCTATGGTTGGGGTCCGCTCAGAGGGAAATGTTGCTGCAAATCAATACAAATTTATTCTGAGTGATTATCTTCATTTTGCGATGAAACATTTCTACCCTGATGAGAGTGATCTCTTTCAGGAAGACAATGCACCCATCCACAGCACACGAGGGGAATGGTTTGATGAGTATGAAAACTATGTGAATGATATGCTAAGAGCTTTGTAGTCAGATCTCGACACAACTGAATATATATGGGAGATCTCGGGCCATCGCTCTCCAACAACAAGATCAAATCAAATCATGGAATATCTTTTGTAATAACATGCTGTTTCAACTCTCCAATCGAGTTTAAGAGACTTGTAGTAATCTATGTTATTGAAGATGTTCTGGCAGCGTGTCATGTCATTTAGCTGACACTTTTATCCAAAGCGACTTACAGTTAAGGTGCAAACTCCAGACAACAAGTAGTAAGTGCAAGTACATTAGCTTTAAATAGGTAATGCTACAAAGAGCCATATCAAAGTGCAGCATCAAGAAATATATATATATTTTTTTCCCATTCTTTATCCGAGGTGTAGTCGGAAGAGATGTGTTTTTAGCCTTTGGCAGAAGATGCACAGGTTTTTGGCCATCCTGATGTCAACAGGGAGCTCATTCCACCATTTATGAGCCAGGACATGTTATGCAGCATATATCTACACGATCGGGTAGTTGCAGCAATGTTGGCAGTGAAGGAGAGTTGGTCGTCAACTGTCACACCCAGGTTTCTAGCAGTCTGGGTGGGGACTACCACAGAGTTGTCAATTGTTATAGTCAGGTCCTAGGTAGGAGAGCCCTTCCCTGGAAGGAAAAGGAGCTCAGTCTTGTCAAGGTTGAGTTTCAGATGGTGTGTGGACATCCAAGAAGAAATATCAGTCAGACAGGCCGAGATAGGTGCTGCTACTTCAGTTTCAGACTCCGGAAAGGAGAGAATTAGTTGGGTGTCATCTGCGTAGCTAACACCTTACTATTTATGTTGGTTGTTCCTTTGATGAAGGTTGAAGGTTTGTCAATTTGGATAAAGTTGGAAGCCGAACTGGATAAGCATTTCCGGCTTTGCAATCAAACAGTAATTACTTCTTTCTTTCCAACCTAAAAATGAAGACGCTGTAAAAACCACAGCTAATGAAAATAGCAGACTCTGCAAGTAAAAAACTGAGAAAGGCAACAATTGCACCATCACTCATCATCCCTTCTCATCTCCAGTCTCATCTTTGAAAGTCAGTGTCACTCTTGTCTTTCTCCAGAGATGATTTCTTTTTTAGCATGATTGCTTGATTTGAGTTGATTTATCTATCTTTTCCCAGGATTTTCACTAAATAAAGTTTCTGTAGATGGGACTCTTTTGATTCCTTTAAAAATAGACCATATAAACATAAGAACACATAAATATTTGTAAAACTGTATGTAATTTATTAAGTGCACCAAATTACCCCCAAAACACAAACATAACATCTAATAAAAGTCAGCACAATTGGCTTATTAGCACAACTTAAAAGCACTAAGTACAACAGAAATAATCTCCATTTATGCAACACAACTAGTTCTACTTCTAAATTCATAAATACTTTTTGTTTCGTATTGCTTAATACATTTTGTTTTTATAATTGCCATACGAATAGATTTATATATTGATATAAACCCATCCTATTGTGTTAATGTACATATAACTGTTTATGGAGTTTTGTCTGATGCTTTGGCAACATTGTTATTGAAACTTTCATGCCAATAAAGCCCCTTGAATTGAATTGAATTGAACATACAAGTCCTGAATATACCTTTTACAACTGGAGCACAACTTTTTGTTTTAATCCTCTTTGTCAATAATATAATCAACTCCCTCAGTCTTTGTTCACTTCATTATCTTCCTCACAATGTCTGCTTTTATCTTCACAAAGTAACGATTCTTTGAATGCAAAGCACTGAAAATGTGACCAAATATCATAAATGTGCATTGTGCCTTGGCTGAATTATGACAATACAAAGACAGATGTTCTGGCATTCAATAGCAGACAAGAAGACGCTGCCATATTCACTTTCATCTTTTTCTATAAAAAAAAAGACCTCTTTGTGTCCAGTCTCCAGGGACAATTCTGATTGAGAAGATCCAGGTTCATACTTCTGAGTAATGGCAGGGTTGTTCTCTCTCTCTCTCTCTCTCTCTCTCTCTCTCTCTCTCTCTCTCTCTCTCTTGTGCTCTCTGTCAGTCCCTCCGTTCTTTTTAAATCCACCACATCTCTTGTCTCTCTTCTGTCTCTTTCACTCAGTGGATTTCTGTTTTGCTGTCCAAACTTGTCTAAAAAAGACAGGGTCAGAAAAAACAGGGAATGCATCATGGTCTGATCCACTGTGTCTAAATAACCCAGCTAAATACCAGTCTTGCTGAAACAACAGGTCAGGTCAGGAGAACAGCTTCAGTCAATAATCTCATTTGTCTACTCATCCATCGCGGAAACAAATCAGCTCTGCCTTGGATCATGTTAGCTGTCAGACTTTTAATGTGGAAAATATGAAAACCTCTTACTGAACCAGTGTGAGTGTCATTGTGTGACTTGCCATCCTTTCTTCTCCTACACTGAGTAAAGTGAGTGCTTACATGGGGGAAATGTAACATGGCAGCAGGGGGATGACATCAAGTAAAAAGTAAGTATGCTTTGAAATTGGGGAATACGTCAAGTATTTCTCATCACTGTGAGTTTCATGCTGTTGTATGTGTGTCTGTAAGTATCTGCCGTGCAAGTGTTCTCCCTCAGACTCAAGGTGAACCTATTACTGCTTAAGGAGAGGATTGGACTCGGTCCTGTCCGGCAAAACTAAAGGTGGAGGAATCGGTTTCTACATCAATAGCGGTTGGTGCAACGACGTGACAGTGATCCAGCAGCATTGTTCTCCTAACCTGGAATATTTCATTATAAACTGTAAGCCTTTTTATTCACACCGTGAGTTCGCGACATTCATTCTGATCGGTGTCTACATCTCACCGCAGGCCAACGTGCAGGACGTACAGCGCATGCTTGCCGACCAGATTCTGGGCGAGGAGCGGACCAACCCGGAGTCCCTAGTTATTGTCCTTGGTGACAGTAATATAGGGAACCTCACTCAGGAACTCCCTAAATATAGACAGCATATTAAATGCCAACCAGAGAGGAGAACATTCTATATCAGTGTTACACCACAGTCAGGGATGCTTATCACGCTGTCCCCCGTGCTGCACTTGGACACTCTGACCACGTCATGGTCCACCTGATCCCCACCTACAGGCAGAAACTAAAGCTCTGCAAACCTGTTGTGAGGACATCAAGGAAGTGGACCAGTGAGGCTGTGGAGGATCTCCAGTCGTGTTTGGATTCTACTGACTGGGATGTGTTCAGGACTGCTACCAGCAGTCTGGATGAGTACACAGAGGCTGTGACGTCATACATCAGCTTCTGTGAGGACTGCTGTGTTCCATCAAGCACCAGGGTGAGTTACAACAATGACAAACCCTGGTTCACAGCCAAACTCAGAAGGTTAAGGCTGGCTAAGGAAGACTCGTTCAGGAGTGGGGACAAAGACAGATTTAAAGAGTCAAAGTACAAGTTTAGCAAGGCGGTGAAGGAGGCTAAACGACGGTACTCTGAGAAACTCCAAAACCAGTTCTCAGCTAATGACTCTGCGACTGTCTGGAAAGGACTTAGGCAAATCACCAACTATAAGCCTAAAACCCCCCACTCCTTCGATGACAGACACCTAGCCAACGACCTGAACGAGTTCTACTGTCGATTTGAAAGACAAAAGGTCAGTCCTGACACCATCCCCCACGACCCCTCCCTACAGCTACAGCCACTGTGCATCACCTCCACCTCCCTCACCTCAGCAGGGTCCTGGGCCCCCCCACCAATGCCCTCCTTAAAGGTCTCCACCTTCAACCCCCTACCCACCTCAGTGACGACTCTCTCCATCCACGAGAGGGATGTCAACAGACTCTTTAGGAGACAGAATCCCAGGAAAGCTGCTGGACCGGATGCTGTCTCCCCATCAAGCAGCACTGCGCTGATCAGCTGTCTCCAGTGTTCACAGACATTTTTAACACCTCACTGGAGACATGTCACGTGCCAGCCTGTTTCAAGACCTCCACCATCATCCCTGTCCCCAAGAAGCCAAGGACCACAGGACTTAATGACTTCAGATCCGTCGCCCTGACCTCTGTGGTTATGAAGTCCTTTGAGCGCCTTGTGCTTTCACACCTCAAAGCCATCACTGACCCCCTCCTGGAACCCCTGCAGTTTGCCTACAGAGCCAACAGGTCTGTAGACGATGCAGTAAACCTGGCCCTACACTACATCCTCCGGCACCTGGACTCTGCAGGAACCTACGCCAGGATCCTGTTTTTGGACTTCAGCTCTGCCTTCAACACCATCATCCCGGCTCTGCTCCAGGAGAAGCTCTCCCAGCTTGGTGTGCCTGACTCCACCTGCAGGTGGATCACTGACTTCCTGTCTGACAGGAAGCAGCATGTCAAGCTGGCGAAACACGTCTCCAACTCACAGACCATCAGCACCGGATCCCCTCAGGGCTGTGTTCTTTCGCCTCTGCTCTTCTCCCTGTACACCAACAACTGCACCTCCAGTCACAAGTCCGTCAAGCTTCTGAAGTTTGCGGACGACACCTCCCTCATCAGACTCATCTCTGATGGAGACGAGTCCGCCTACAGGTTGGAGGCTGACCACCTGGTGAAGTGGTGCAACCAAAACAATCTAGATCTCAACGCTCTAAAGACAGTGGAGATGGTTGTGGACTTCAGGAAGAACCCAGCCCCACCTGCCCCCATCACCCTCTGTGGCTCCACAATTGACACTGTGGAGTCTTTCCGCTTCCTGGGAACTACCATCTCCCAAGACCTCAAGTGGGAGCTGAACATCAGCTCCCTCGTCAAGAAAGCACAACAGAGGATGTACTTCCTGCGGCAGCTGAAGAAATTCAACCTGCCAAAGACAATGATGGTGCACTTCTACACAGCCATCATTGAGTCCATCCTCACATCCTCCATCACCATCTGGTACGCTGCTGCCACTGCCAAGGACAAGGGCAGACTGCAGCGTGTCATTCGGTCTGCAGAGAAGGTGATTGGCTGCAATCTGCCGCCGCTCCAGGACCTTACGCCACCAGGACTCTGAAGCGTGCTGGAAAGATTGTGGCTGACCCCTCCCACCCCGGACACAAACTCTTTGAGCCACTCCCCTCTGGCAGGAGGCTGAGGTCCATCAGGACCAAAACCTCACGCCACATGAACAGCTTTTTCCCCTCCGCCACTAGCCTTATTAACAAGGCCCGGAAACCACCCTGACTCTCCACCTGGCTCTTCATGCCACTGTTCTCTCTCTGCTGTAATGCTCTTTGCTCTTTATTTATTTATTTTATTTTATTTTATTTTATTTCTATCTTTATTTTTAATTTAATACATACTGTGTACATATACTTCTACTTATATTGTTTATACCTATACTTATATTGTTTATTACATTTAGAGAATGTGTGATGTGCACCAACAACACCAAAACAAATTGATTGTATGTGTTAAAAAACGTACTTGGCAATAAAAACCCTTTCTGATTCTGATTCTGATTCTGATTCTGATTCTGGACGGGGTCCTTTATTTTGCATGGCATTTGGCCTAATGAATCATTTTCAATATGATTAACCCACAATGTATATATATATATATATATGTCATGTTTGTCAATGTATTAGTATTCACAGCACACCATCTTTTTTCTCTTTTGTACAGTGCCTCAGATCCTGCCCTAGACTAATTACCGGACTGTCCTCATTCAAGTCTTTTGTTGTCGCACTAAGCTCAGCGGATCAATGGAATTCCATTTGAGCATCTGTTGCCCAAAATTACTCTAGTTGGCCATTCCTAAAAGAAGGCCCTAATAGCAATTTACTGTTGTCCTTTCTCAAGGACACTACTCTTTGTTTCAGAATAATACAGTCAGTAATAAGCTAAATAAACCATTAATCCTCTCAGGATTCTTCTATGTACCAAATAACGCTTTGTGCACATAGACTGCTTTCAACTAAGAGACGGTAATTGAGTTGAGCATGTGTGTGTAATAGTGAAAAATGATGTCCTATTTTGCAATTTTTTGCTTCCTTCGCCCACATTGTATTGTTGAATATAATGAGCTAAAATTAACTCAATATGCAGCTCAGGCATTATGATTGATGTGTCTGTGTTTCTTTGTGTGAGTAGGTGTGTTTTTGTAGGAGTGCACGTACTGTATATCAATAAACCTGTCATCCCCACACATCTCCTCCTGTGCTTCTTTTCTTGCAAACAGCAACTCTGTCAATCAGTGGACCATAAATGGGACATGGTGTTATTTGCCATTTCATCTTTAATTCTTGGTATCTTCTTGTAGACTGCTTCTGCTGCATCCATGCAGCCCCACCTACCACAGTACATCTACAATTATCATCACACTATGCTGGGACAGATAGGACGGATAGTCCAGTGGTCCTCCCCTCCATCTCGTGTCATATGCACTGAATAAACAGATTAAATGGAGTCATGCGTCCACGCAAAGTGGCACACACGAATGGATAAACATGCAGATTATTTTATGTTTGCACGTAAATAGACACACTATCCTATGCACAGTATGCCAGCTATAATTTGCCTTGTTTATAGCACAGTGTAATTTACATATTACTAATTTTCTCATGCATAGGTTTATCACCATATCGAAAACTAAAGTATTTATTCGCAAAATGAGGCATATTATTTTGTGAAACTCTCTCATTGAAAATGCAATTGTATCCGAATGAAGAGATTAGTCTTCGTTAAAATGAGTTAAATGAGTCTCTTTCAGCAAACCACACTAATGGCTTACTCTTAGACAAGGAAATTCTTAATATTTTTTGCCTTCAGCATAATAAAAATCTTCAAATGGACTGTCAGTCACAAACCCAATATTAATAAAGATCACTTGCATTTATTTTGAAAAAAAGATATATTTTTTAGAAACCCTATAATTTTAGTGTGAAACAGATGTAACACATGAAGAGTTATGTAAATAACTCTTTGACATTGACAGCAGTTCCTTTTAGTCCTCTGTGTCATGATACCAAGTTGTCTATAATGCAGGTAAACTAGAAAAAGAGTTTTTTTCATTCTGCACTCTGTTTCCAGCTCACAGCTTCATTAACAGAAAGCTTTGCCAAATGTATTATGGCAGCACATCAAAGGGAATGATTATGGTAAGATTTTTGGTAGGCCTCACGACCCCCAAACAGATATCATATCCTGCAGCTGTCTTCTGCTGCTTCCACAATTGTAGATTTTAACATGTGTGCGTCTGTGTGTGTGTGTGTGTGTGTGTGTGTGTGTGTTTGTGTGTTGTGTGGTGGATCCCTGCTGAATGTCATCATGCTTATGGAAACACACTTTTATTACCGAAATAAAATTTGTTAGAACTCATATATTAGTCACAGCAGAGATAAATGAATCCATTATCGCAATATTTTCTGTGGCAATACTGTATCGATACACAGACGCCAAGTATTGATCTTTTCTTATACTGTATATGTGTTGGTCAGTTTGTCTGCTTGACAATCCCATTTTGCACAATAAAATTGAAGTGAGATGAACCAACAAAGAAATTTATCTTTTAGATCAAACAGATGTTAACAAAGTTTTCATTTGGGGACATCATTTGAAATTGTGAAAAATTTGAAGTAGGAAAAAAGGTAACACATTGCAATATATTGCAGAATATTGCAATATGTTAAAATCTCAATAATATTGTTTCGTGACATAAGTATCAGGATGATATTGTATCGTGAGGTCTCTGGTGATTCCCACCCCTAGCACACATGTAATATGTAGTTTTGTTAATTGTCTTTCACTTATTGTACAAAACATGTTATAAATATAAGCTGCACATAATGCCAGTTTCTAGATGGGATTATAAAAAGCATTCAACTAAAATGAAATGATCATTGAAATAATCACAAGAAAGTAAAAGAGGCTGTATTAGAGATGAAATCAAGGCACGAGTTGTGCTTCATGTTTAAATTGGTCCTCGGCTGTGTGAGCTATATGTCTTCTAATGTGTCTGACAGTCCATTTTCATCGTCTTCTTCAAGCAGTGAAATAATGTCTGCCCTCCAGGCAATTAAAATGAAGAAAAATGTAAAGGCCTGCATCTAAGATCAGACACTGGATGGGTGAAGTTAAAGGTGATTTAAACTAATTGATGTATGGCCTCACTTCATCTCAAGGGATGAAACCCAGACATGTCATGTTAGAATGTAATTACTTTTATTGCAGTCTCCATGTTTGAATATATTCTCCAACATTGATATGTTTCACTCATAATGCAAAGTTATTGCTGTAACACAGTGTCTGTCAGAATCACTCTAAAATGACTTCAAATGTATGCTGAATCAACTCTACAATCTAAATGTCCTCTTTAAGACAATGGCCTGAATTCTGCTTCAATATTTCATAAACTACTCTTACTGAGTGCCAGAGCATGCTTCAGTTAGGGTTCAATAAAAAATGGTTTTACTGTGGATTAGGCCTACACTGATCATTTTTAAATGCAGGAGTCTAGTTAAGCCCTGACATTATGAAGGATGGGAAGGTTCATTTCAATTGGGCAACATGCAACCTTCAGGGCCTGAATGTTTATTTAAACAAATGCCAGCTCTGTCATATATGCCATGATTGGGGTCACAGATTCATTTATTACACTCTGTCAAGGGAGGAAATTAAATAGTCTCATAAAATGCTCAAAGATCATATTATGTTGATTACTAAATTGAATTAAATTAGGTTTTCCAGGTCTTTTGCATATACCTTTAAAGTTTACATTAATGATAAGATGAATTGTGAGACTATTACAATGAAGTAGAATAATGTACAAATATCACAGGAAAATCCAAAACATGCCCCCCAAAAAAAAATGAAGTTGAATTTGCTGGGAGTACAAAAACATCATCAAGTTAGTTCAGGCAATAAACTTCAAACACATGGGTAATATTTCACCGCAAAAACAATAAGTTTAATTAGAAATAGTAATCTATAAAGCCTACAATAGTTGCAAAAGTTAAATAGGCTTATTATTTTTCAGGATGTGGCGCCCTCCTGGGGCTTCCGTGGAAAACTGATATTAGTATGAAACATAATAAATATTCGAAATAAGTAATTTAAAGAACATAGTTACACGGTGAGACGTGGAAAAATAGTCACGTTAAATTATTCACATCAAAAATGTATTACTAACGTTAAATGAGAATCATAACAGGAGTGAAAATAAAGAGAAATCTGCCTGTCCTGCGGGGGCGCTGTTACAAACATCAACGTGAATTTCGAGAAGGGCGGGGTTTGCTACTAACGGAAGTTTGACTGTTGTTTATCCGGCAGTTAGCCTCCTCGTCTTTGGCGTATAACGATGGCCCACGCTGCAGGAAAACAAGGACCTAAAATTGTCTCCAAGTCATCTGCGGGAGGCACCGGGGCGGCGGGGGCTGGTGGTGGGCCCCCGATAATGCCCCTCGCCTCTCCGCTCATGGGGAAAAAGAAGAAGCCGTTTCTGGGGATGCCCGCTCCGCTGGGCTACGTCCCCGGTCTGGGTAGAGGGTAAGCTAACATGCCTAGCTTGCTTGCTACCTAACTTAGCTATCGCTAGCTGTTAAGTCTCATCATCAGCAAACTATCTTGCGCTGTAATACGCCAAAGTTGTCAAGTGAGCTAAAGTGAAAAGACATCGTAACAACGCGCACTAATGCATTAACGTTAGTTATATTTAGGCACACAATTCTAACGTTAGCTAGCTAGCTAGTTAAATGAACGAAGATATTAGCTAGCTAGGTCGGTAATATCAGTTGTTGCATTACTTTGATGTCCTCCGTGTCGTAATGCCAAATAAACTAAAGTAAAAACTGGCAGCCACTCCAATTATTAACTTTCTATCGGTTTATTTCTGACCCCGCATAGCCTGCTGAAATTGAAATTCTATGCTGGTAACATAGCTAGCTAACTGGTATCTCCTGTTATATTAACGTTATATTTTATCATCTAACGTTAATTAGTCAATCAGCAACATTATCAAAACATCGCTTAAAGCATATATAAACTTGTAAAGCAACCACCATAAGCTGGTTATGTATTCAGTTAAAAATCCCAGTGTATGCTTATCACAAGTCTACCTATGTTTATTTATGTACAATTTAAATTAATTGCATTTCTTTAGTGCAACTGGTTTCACCACCCGATCTGATATCGGTCCTGCTCGTGATGCCAACGATCCAGTGGATGACCGACATGCACCTCCAGGGAAGAGGACAGTTGGGGACCAAATGAAAAAGAACCAGGATGATGATGACGAAGATCTGAACGACACAAACTATGATGAGGTGCTTATGATTGGACTGTCTCTAGCTGTTATTCAATGTTTATATGGATGTTTGCAAGGACTTCATTCATCCACTCAAGATTAAAGTTAAACTTGACCAGACTATAACTCTGCCTATATAATGATTTCCTTTGTCATTTCTTTTCCCATTATGGTGCATTGTGTCTTGTAGTTTAATGGATATGCAGGTAGCTTGTTCTCCAGTGGTCCCTATGAGAAGGATGATGAAGAAGCAGATGCCATATATGCAGCACTGGACAAGAGGATGGACGAAAGACGCAAAGAAAGAAGGTCACTAAAATTAGTCAATTTCCTACCTGAGTTTTAGGGAACACCATATCCTTCCCAAATTTTACAGTGTATGTTTGAAATCCTGTGCACTTGAAACTGCATGTGAGTGTATTTTTTAATTCTGTCCTGTTTATTTTCAGGGAGCTGAGAGAGAAGGAAGAAATCGAGAAATACCGTATGGAGCGACCCAAAATCCAGCAGCAGTTTTCAGATCTAAAGGTAAAACATTGCACATGATTCACCAAACTGTTGTCTTTTTTCCACCTGTGATCACATAGATTTCTCCTATACTGTCCTCTTCTTACATTGTCTCTTACCATTTTATGGACATATATTTGGTCACTGGGTGGAAAACCATATCTTCCCAAACTATGAAAATCTCTACAACTGGATTTTAGAGATTGTCACAAGACAATAACAGTATGCTGCCATAACGTTGTTACAAAGAAACCACATCTTAGCTAGAGTTGGGTAACGAACTCCGCTACTTTTTTGGGTACCGACCAAATTACGTTGGTACCACCGTGGACTGATACACGCTAAATCAAACTGTGCCAAATTTCGGTACCTGAGAGCGAGTAAGGGCAAGTTTATCTTTCCGCTCTCTGCATGTTGATAGAGACACACGCGATCAGAGGTGCGGACAGAGCGAACTACGTTGTCTCGACAGTTTTGTTTAAGTCACGGCAATGTCGGTAAAGCGACACCTTTCACTGCGATATATTAATGGCGAGCCAAAAGCGTTCGCGTTGCTGTTGACGTTACACTTCCTCTAAAACAAGCAGGTACAAGAGTGGTTTATATGCCCTGGTGACTGACTGACGGGCTGAGGTGTAAGGCAATGCAACTTTATTTCTACAGCACATTTCAGCAACAAGGCAATTCATTGTTATTTACATAAAACACAAGAACAATTAAAAATGGTCATGAAAATAAAACCGGCTAAAATAGAATAATGTACAAGAATAAAAGTTACAGTGCCATGTAAGAAATTAATAATTATTTGATTCAATATAGAGACAGGTTTTGGAGGGGAGAGGGAGGGGTTTTTGTTTTGTGTATTTAGTTTTGAGTGTAAAATGTTCTAAATAAATAACAAAATGTTCTAATGAAATAGGATAAATATGTTTGGAATTATTTTTACAACTGAAATAATTTTTTGTTATAACAGTGCAAAAGTACAAAAAAAAAAAAAAAAGTACCGTTGGGTACCGGAACCAAATTTAAGGTAGCATTATAGTTACTGCTACCGATAGAAATGTGAATGGTACACAACCCTAATCTTTGCTGAATCAAAAAGGGAGCGGAAAGCTGAACACTGACACCCTTGTCAATTAGAGGAGCACCAGGGGGAGGCAGAGTAATGTGATTTTTATTCACAGATATATTTGACAGTTTGATCAAATGTGACAAAAAGTTATTTTTTATGACATTTATCAGCTGTAGCTTTAAAATGATGCTGTCCTATGATCAGAGAGAAAAAAACATTGCCGACATTCCAAGTTGCTTCACATCTCTCTTTCATCGGTCTTTATTCTCTCTGCTTTTCCTTTTTCAGAGGAAATTGTCAGAGGTGTCAGAGGAGGAGTGGCTGAGCATCCCTGAGGTGGGAGATGCCAGGAATAAGCGCCAGAGAAATCCCCGCTATGAGAAACTCACCCCTGTCCCCGACAGCTTCTTTTCCAAACACCTGCAGACTGGAGAAAACCACACCACTGTTGACCCTCTGCAAGGGGTCAGTATACACACATACACACATCCACATACCGTAGACATTCACATAAAAACACATGATGTAGTTTTAGCCTGCACCAGCAGGAGTCATGATATCTCACTGGAAACAAGCAAATAACGTTAACTGTGCAATTTATGCAGTTTGCAAATGCTCTTGTTTTTTCATGCAGTCATGTAATCTAAGTGAATAGTAGTCCCTGCATAGTTGGGTTGCACAGAATGGCACATTTTTTTATCAAAACTTTGATTTAAGAATAAATATATTTTTAAAATATTGTAAAGAAAGCAACAACTTTGTAATTGTAAACTGTTGGCCTGTTTGATAAGTTGTCAGTTTCTGCCATGTACACATTGCATTTTTGAATTTGACATTATTACAATGATTTCACCAGTTGGTTTAGTTCAGCCGTGCAACACAGGAGAGTCTCGTTCACACTTGCAATGTTCACAAGTATCATTTACAGTGCTGAGAAAAGTGTCATATGATCTTGGCCCAGGTTTCATTACCTTTTTCACCAAGCCAAAACAATGTGTATAATGCTCCTCCATTATCACTGTTTCTTCTCTCCACTAGCTGGGAGGTCTGAACACACCTTACCCAGGAAGTATGACACCAGGAACAGGAGAGCTGGACATGAGGAAAATCGGTCAGGCCAGGAACACACTTATGGATATGAGACTCAGCCAGGTAACTAAGGGTCATCCTACTTCGTTCTATTATAATATCGGTGCTGTCGATACACAGGATTTATTGTTTTCTCTTAACCGTGTCTGGCTTTATTCAATCTTAAGGTGTCTGACTCGGTGAGTGGGCAGACAGTGGTGGATCCTAAGGGTTACCTGACAGATCTCAACTCCATGATCCCCACACATGGAGGAGACATCAGGTAGAGACACACTGGTGAAAGAATAATTTCCTAGGGGGTATTTGTGTTAATAAGTTGTGTGTGTGATGGTTTGGATGTGGTTTTGCATGTCTAGTGACATCAAGAAGGCTCGTCTACTACTGAAATCTGTGAGGGAGACCAATCCCCATCACCCGCCTGCCTGGATTGCCTCTGCCAGGCTGGAGGAGGTGACCGGAAAACTGCAGGTGGCCAGGAACCTGATCATGAAAGGCACAGAGATGTGTCCTAAGGTAAAGGATGGTGGTCATTATCTCATCCAGACCATAGATTGTGTTAAATGTATTGTTTGTTTTGTTATCGGTTGATGTTTGGAGGAAGAAGCAAATTAAACCTATAACATCAATGATAGATAGCAGACCTGTCAATCTGCTTTGCCAGCTTTTTAGTTGAATTACAGCTCAGCTTAATAGTACTATTCAGCTGAGCTGCAGTGGTGAAATTGGTCCGTGCCTACCTGTGGATGTAAGCGTTTCCCTTTGACCCACCAGAGTGAGGATGTGTGGCTGGAGGCAGCCAGGCTCCAACCCGGAGACACAGCCAAAGCCGTGGTAGCCCAAGCTGTCCGCCACCTGCCTGGGTCCGTCCGCATCTACATCAGAGCTGCAGAGCTGGAGACAGACATCAGGGCCAAGAAACGAGTCCTCAGGAAGGGTAAGGCTCCCAGATTATATATTTTTATTTATATATATATATATATATATATATATATACATACATACATACATACACACACAGACACAGACACAGACACACACACACACACAAACACACACACACAATCTGACTGTATAGTGGTGTAACGGACCATAGTTGATCCGTGGTCTGTACGGATCCACACTAACGATTTGGAATGCATATGAACTGTGGATTAATTGCAAAGTTTAACCATAAGAATAGTATGAAACAAATGTTTGCTGTTGCTTAAAGTAGGCTGATAAATCTCTATGGAGGGTTGCTGTGAAAAGATACATGCAACGCAATTTTCTGTTAAAAACAGTTGACTGTTCACGTGAACAGAGCATGTTCATGTGAACATGTGCGACATAAAGTGAGCGTTAATGCGGCGACGACTAGTTAAGTTTACGGAAAAGATTGGATTAAAACATTCCCAAGAAACGCATTAACAAGGTAAATGTCATTTGTTTTTCCCAGAAAGCGAACTCCGCTCCCTGTGTTTTATGACAGTTCTTTAACATTTTTGTGCTGATCCGAGCCGTGACTCAAAACCGTGATCCGATGAATCGTGAGTTTTGTAATCCGTTGCCGCCCAATTGTCAGATTGTAAGGAAGTCAAAAGATACCTTGCTGTTATGTTTCTATGAGAAGCTTTTTGTGTGCTTTCTCAGCAATGCATACATGAATGAATATGTAACAATTTCCCTGCCAAAAGGAAGACACTAATTTCTTCTGGGGGAAAAAAAAATTCAAAACCAGTCTCCATCTTTCCATTGTCCCATTTCAAACACCCACACAGACAGTCCATGCACACATAAGATTACATAAAAGATTTCATAAAGAATACATTTGACAGCTGTGGTTCTGGCTTCTCGTCAAGGCCAGGAACCCTTGTTAAACCATGGTGTCAATGCACTTACACGCATGCATGTACACACACACACACACACACACACATCCACATATACACCCACATATATACACACACACACCAATATTTCCCAGCAGCATACCCCACTGACAGAGATGGATGTGAAGCTTCCTTTGTGGAAGAGCTCTCTCCGCCTCTACATGTTCAGTTGCCTCTGCTCTACTTTTCTCCATTACAAACACAACACTCTGCCTTCCCACTAAGACACTATTGACTATTACTACTAATGCAGGAAATGCAGTTTGTTTTTATTGCTCTGAAATCTAAAGTGTCCAGATGTCTTGCCAGTGTAAATGTAGTTAATGTCTGTGTATGTTTAGTATTAAAGTTTCTTTTTGCCTAACATTTTGTGACAGTTTATTGCCTTGAGCAACACACGGACATGCTTGCATACTGTAAATGATTTTGAATAAAAGTGTCAATGAATTGACTTAACAGTTGTGTAATTGTTACCCATGTAGCCCTGGAGAATGTGTCAAAGTCAGTTCGACTGTGGAAGACAGCTGTTGAGCTGGAGGAGCCAGAGGATGCCAGGATCATGCTTAGCAGAGCTGTGGAGTGTTGCCCTACAAGTGTGGAGGTATGCTTAGCTGCCGTTTAATTTCCCTCCCTCCCCCAACATGAGCCATGCACATACGACTAAAGCGTTGGGTATACTTGAGCGCAACACCGTGTGCGGGCCGCTACGAGCATGCACAGAGACTTTTACGCTCAAGGCATTGTTTGTTGCAGTATTCTCCGAGACACCAGGGGTCGTACAAACAAATTAATTTGTGAATAAGGAAGAAGAGAGCGAAAGTTAAGCAAATCAGGTTGCCTGCCAACAGAAGTAAACGCATCCATAATGAACACAGACTTACGGCGAAACATACCATTTATCTACTCTAATCATTAACATGATAACACGATTATCTCCAAATCAAAATTACTGTCTGCCTGTAACACTGTTCAGAACACTCTTTCCATGAGCTGTTTTTTTTTTAGCATTGACTAGAATGATCTCTGATGTTTTTCTACACTTTTCCCCCGCAAAATGTTTCAAATGTTTCAATACAATATATAAACCATTGGACTTACCTCTATATCTAACTATGTCCGTCTGTCCTCTATAGCTGTGGTTGGCACTAGCCCGGTTAGAGACGTACGAGAACGCACGTCGTGTCCTGAACAAAGCTCGAGAGAACATCCCTACTGATCGCCACATCTGGATCACTGCTGCTAAATTGGAGGAGGCCAACAGCAACACTCAGATGGTGGACAAGATCATTGACCGAGCAATCACTTCTCTGCGTGCCAACGGCGTGGAGATCAACAGAGAGCAGTGGATACAGGTGTGTTCCTGCCGCTTTGTGGTTATTTTGACTTCATAGAGAGTGAGGCGGGTTTCCTGAGGCTGGCAGAGGGAAACCTCCACTGAAAAAATAAATAAATGAATTTCCCAAGGTCATAAGAAATTGGTATACTTTCAGGATAGGAAATCTTTAAGGTTAAAGAGGACAGAAGCATTACTTTAAACTGCAAAGGCTTTATATTTAATCAGTAACTGTACTGTATATATAGATTACATAATAAGGTGTTTCTACTATACGTACGTGTGTGTGTGTGTGTGTATATATATATATATATATATATATATATATATATATATACATACATACATACATACACATATACACACACACACACACACACACAGAGATCATAAAACACTGAGGACACCTCTGAATTATGAGGTCAAAATGAATGCATGTGCCTTTAAACCTTGGTATGAGGGCGCAGAGACTGCGTCATGCGTTTGTCATTGCTTTGATAGCATGCCAGCATACTTTGGCAAAGCTCCTCCAAGGTTTTTCATCTGGGTGCAACAGAATACAAGCAAGCACTGTGATTGACATTTTGTTGTGCAGTTCACAGTTGTTTTGCAATCCTAGGCCTTCAATCCCATTTCACATTGATTTCTTTTCTTGTCCTTCCCACCTAGCTTTTTCTACCTCTGGCAAAGTATGTGGTTATTGTGGTAGGCTTATTAAGGCCATTTGCCACACATTGCAACACAAACAACAGATTCACTTAAAAATGACCGGATTTGGCAATTCTTAAAAGAATGCTTTTGTGTATGGGACCCTGAGCTAGTCCTTTTTTTTTTTTTTTTTTTTTCTGCCCACAAGAATTTCTCTCTCATAATTATCTAAAAACCGTAAGCCATCTACATGGATATCGCCATCATTCCCCTGAATTTGCTAACTACTATACTTTTTGTGGTCAACAGTTTGTCTTAACTCTTGCATTCCCCTTCCATATACTACCCACAATCTTTTTCCTCCGAAATGTTGTCATGTCCTGCAGGATGCAGAGGAGTGTGACAAAGCAGGCAGTGTAGCTACCTGCCAGGCCGTGATAAGGGCCGTCATAGGCATTGGCATCGAGGAGGAGGACCGCAAACACACCTGGATGGAGGATGCAGATAGTGTGAGTACCGATATATCAGTCACCTAGATAAGGTACATACTTATTTGCTGTCAGCGTTTAACTTAACTGAGATGCTTTTCTGTTGTGTTTCAGTGTGTGGCCCATGGGGCGCTGGAGTGTGCCAGGGCCATCTATGCCCATGCTCTGCAGGTGTTCCCCAGTAAAAAAAGTGTCTGGCTTAGAGCTGCTTACTTTGAGAAGAATAACGGCACCAGGTGACCAGATTTAGTTTCAAAACAGCAAACCGTAGTAGTCAGTTTGTAAATGTTTTAATGAATCCCTGTATTAAGAGTCTGTCTTTAACATTCTGTTGTTTCCTTGTTTTTCTTGTGCTTAATCAACTTTCACTGTGCTCCTCCCCCTCCATCACTCTTCATGTCTCATTGCATCTCTCAGGGAGTCTTTGGAGGCCCTGCTCCAAAGGGCCGTGGCTCACTGTCCCAAGGCAGAGGTCCTGTGGCTGATGGGGGCCAAGTCCAAGTGGCTGGCTGAGGATGTGCCTGCAGCTAGAAGTATTCTTGCTCTGGCCTTCCAGGTGATGATGATGTTGTTGTTTTTATGCAAACTTTGACTTGTTCACATAGTATCCATTAGGGCTGTCACCGAATATTCTAAATTCGAATATATATTCGAATAGTTTTAAAAAAACGAATTTCGAAGGTGAAAATTAATATTCTAATAAAAAAAAAAAAAAACAGTGGAAAAAAAACGCTCTCGGTAGCAGAGGCTGTCTGGCTGTCTGCTTTACTAGCGCGCCTGAAAGCCGTTACATACCGGACGCAGCCCAGCTGGCGCATACAAATGTGACATCATGAGATCGCCGTGAATGTTTATACCTGCGCTGGTGGTCGCGACACTAGCTGCAGTCTTCTCCTGAACAGCGGTGGCGCTAATGAGCAAATGCTACCGACGCTGCCCTTTCTACGGACTAGAAGAAGAAAAAGGTAAACAACGGCCGAACTGGCAGCAGCATTGCCGTCAATGCTTCGATGTGATTCACTGACCTACTTCGTCGGATCGAGCCTTTCCTTCACCATAAAAGAGCTCATCTTAACCCGGTAAGTTTACCAGAGAGACCTGCAGTCACTCTGAGAGTCCTGTTGTCGGCGAACTCAAAAAAAAAGCCGTGCGCGACGTCGGCTCGGCCGGATATTGCATAATTTTGACGTCACGATGTCGCGCGCCACCTTGGATGCATGCGCAACCAGATGTTCGAATAGTTCGAATATTCGTTGTTATTTTAGAGGGAATATTCTAACGTAATTTTTAAGCAATTTTGACAGCCCTAGTATCCATGCAAGCCTGTGTCTTAACTCTGTTTTCCTCAATAGGCTAACCCAAACAGTGAAGAGATCTGGCTGGCTGCTGTCAAGCTGGAGTCTGAGAATAACGAATATGAAAGAGCCCGTCGACTGCTGGCCAAGGCCCGCAGCAGTGCCCCAACCGCCAGGGTGAGTTTGTATGTGTATGAGCGAGAGAGTGATTTCCCTATTTCAAACTTTCATGAGGATCCATTACAAAAAGAGTAGAAATCCACATAAACCTACTGGATCGGGGGCAAGGTGGAGGGTGGGGGTGTGGCCTTGACCAACTGCCACTTTGCTCGTTTGAAAGCCATGATGTCTCTCTCATGGGTGGGCCAAATTCTCTGGGCGGGCAAAGCAGAGAAAGGGGAGGTAACCTTGCTCCTTATGACCCCATCTGAGCTTTCATTTTCTCAAAGGCAGAGCAGGATACCCCGGGTTCGGTTTACACCTATCGCCATTTCTAGCCACTGGGGGACCATGTTAAAAAACCTCATGAAGTGAAATTGTCATGCCATGGGACCTTTTTAATATATCAGTCTTGTGCCATATTATTTTGTGTTTTGTTGGAATCGAATACAGCCTGAAAAGATATGTCAACCAAAAAAAGAGTACTTTCCTTAGAAGGTTGATGGAATAAACACACATTTCCCTAACTTTCTTGGCAGTTAATTTGTACAGGGGAAGATTGAGACTGCAACAGCCCTTCTCTGACCCTCTGTACCAGTACTGACAGTTTATTTTTCATTATGCAACGTTGATATGAATAGAGCTGCAACGCATGGGGTGGCTTTATCAGGATTTTGTTCTTCTCTGCTTAAAAAAAAAAAGAAGCTTTAAAGTGTTTAATAATTAATTGTACTTGAGATATCTTCTACACAAATGCTGTCTTTCTCAGGTTCAGGCTTGCCAAGTTTCTACACCTCAAAACAGTCTGCACCTCTCAGGTTGACAGATGCTGTCAGCGGTGCTCTTAAACTATCACTCTCTCTATCGGGTGACCTGGCTACACTCCCTTAAGTTATCTCTATTGTATTTGCTGACAGGTATGAGTAAGAGAGCTTTAATGTTGGCTCTACTGATTGTCCTGTCAGATAAAACAACTGCTTGGTGTTATTGAAGCATTAAGGCTATGCCCTCGGAAGTTGGTATTTGATACAGCTGAAAGCTGGTAAGGTATTTGCGTTGCATAATTGGGGCTACAATATAAGTATTGTAAAATATTTGTGTTGTGCCATGTTAATATAATACATTTCATTTATTCAGTTCATGGATCTGTACTGTCTATACATATATCCTGGTTGAAAAACATGTGTGTTTGTTATCTCTATAGGTATTTATGAAGTCAGTCAAGTTGGAGTGGGTGTTGGGGAACATAGAAGCTGCCCAGGAGTTGTGCACCGAGGCCCTGAAACACTACGAGGACTTCCCCAAACTTTGGATGATGAGAGGCCAGATAGAAGAGCAGTGTGAAAACATGGATAAGGCCAGAGAGGCGTACAACCAAGGGGTGAGGAGAGGCAAGGGTTGGTTTGGTTATTATAATAACCACAAAGGCAAGGGAAGCAATGCAATGGTGTTGGACACTTTAAAAGTGCATTTTTGATCACATGTGCTTTGAATAGAAAATGAGTGTTTCCCTAATGATTGGCAAAATAAATAAGTGGTAAATGACTGGTCTGTTTCCGTAGTTGAAAAAGTGTCCCCACTCGGGCGGCCTGTGGTTGCTGCTGTCTCGTCTTGAAGAGAGAGTGGGACAGCTGACCAGAGCCAGAGCAATCCTGGAAAAGGCCCGACTCAAGAATCCCCAGGGCCCCGACCTGTGGTGAGAAAATACACTTGGATGCAAAAGCAGAATGCTGCCCAAGAAAGAGCTTTTAATAAAAATGTGTCACCTGTGTTCAAATTTTGTTTCAATTAGAAATTGTTACTTTGGTATTCAAGAGGCTTCCCTCATTTCCCTGTCTTGATATATGTTTATGCTTTTACATTCACATTCATTAAAAAAATTAAACTTAAAAACAGCAAAGAAAAACAAACTTGGAACAATGTCAAAATGAGATCAAACTGACACACGTATAATTCTGTGCCTCTATAATTATTTGTATGTCATCATATCAACCAGGTTGGAGTCGGTCAGACTGGAGTTCCGGGCTGGACTGAAGAACATCGCCAACACACTGATGGCCAAAGCCCTGCAGGAATGCCCCAATTCAGGTGAGAATATAACCAGAACAGGTTTTGTAAGAGCCTAATAGGGCAATGAATTTCTAAGAAGTCTGAAAATGTCCATGTTCTAGGGCTCTATGTTCTAGGTCAGGGATCTTCAACACGGGGTCCGGGGCCCCTAGGGGGTCCTCAGAGTCAATGCAGGGGGGCCTCCAAATTATTGTTAATTTTTGAAGTTTTTTCCAAAATTTAAAAGTCTTAACATGAATATATTATTAACAAATATAAATCCCCACTGATAATAGGCCTACTGGCCTATAGGTAAGGTAGTCACTAAGGCCGTCCACAGACACAGTGAATCGTCACATGTATGTTTTAACATTAAAACATTAATTATAAAATCATGCCAACAATTACGTATTAGGCTGTTTTAATAGCTTAGTATTCTATGTAAAAAAGGTTATGTATAAAGGCTTTAGGCTGCCCTACACATTATTGTAGGCCCAGTTTAATATGCAACTCAATGTATACAATATATGTAGTAGAGGGGTCCCTGATCCGTCTGTCTTTAAGTTTAGGGGTCCTTGGCTTAAAAAACATTGAAGACCCCTGTTCAACCACCACAACCACCTGATCTGTTCTACATTAACCCGACTGTCATTTATTCTCCTGTCATACTCAACGGTAGAGAGAAATCAAAATTGCGTGTGATCTTTCAGTTACAGTAAGATGAGTTGCACAAGACAACAGTACCACATTCCTGTTCAAGTATATTTAAATGTATTCCAAAACAATATCTAGAACAAAACTATGAATTGAATGAGAATATTTGAGTTGTCAACCGTATTCCTATTGTCTAGGTTGCAGATTATAATTGCTTCATGTATGTGTCCCTAATGTCAAATTCTCTGTTTCACCCCATTTCCTTCCTACAAGGTATCCTGTGGGCTGAGGCAGTGTTTTTGGAGGCAAGGCCCCAGAGGAAGACTAAGAGTGTGGATGCTTTGAAGAAGTGTGAACATGATCCCCATGTCTTGCTCGCTGTAGCCAAGTATGCCAGCATCTTTTCACTGTTCTTTTTCTCAGTAATAAGCTCTGCTTATAATGCTAGTCTTTATTATATAATATTTTCTCTTTCTCCGCGGTTCTGGTTTTACACTGTGTTCAGCAAACCTTTAGGCATGGATTTCATTTCAAATGCATTCTTGTGCACACCTTTTTAGGTTGTTCTGGAGTGAGCGTAAGATCACCAAAGCCAGAGAGTGGTTTCTGAGGACCGTAAAGATCGAGCCAGACCTGGGAGATGCTTGGGCTCTCTTCTACAAGTTTGAGCTGCAGCATGGCACCGAGGTATGGATCTTATTATTGACTTTCCTTATCTGGGTACAACACTGGGTCACCTTTACATGGAAGTACTATCAAGCTCACACGGTTCACTTTTGACGGAGAATGACAATTGCATTCTTTTTTTATTATTATATTTTTTATTTTATTTTTACATAAACAGTGTGAAGATATTTCATACATACATCTCATTATTCATATTCCAGACACTAGGACACAGACAAAAAATTCCGTAATCATAAACAAACATATTAAACTAAAACAAAGTAAATAAAACAAAACTACAAAACAACCAAATCAAACAACATAATAAATGCACTCCGATAACACTTTTATCATAATCCCTAACATGAATGTAAAAATGTATAAAATCCAAATCTCTTCGAGACTGCCATATCTTCAAAAAGTCTCAGGTTCTGTCTTTACTATTATAATAAATTCTGTCCAAAACAAAGTAGCTTGAGAGTTGATTCCACCAGTGGACTATTGCTGGGGGTTTGGACGCCTTCCATTTTAAAGCTATACATTTCCTAGCTGCCATCAAAGCAGGATCTATGTACATACTTTCATATACAGTATATTCCACTTGTCAGACATATTGGTTCCCAAAAGACATAAACAAGGTGAAAGGGGAACAGATACATTTAAGCACTGAGATAGCATCTTGGTAACAAATTTCCAAAATAATGAAAGTTGTTCACATGACCAAAGCATATGAAAAAAAAAAGTACCTTTTGTATTTCTTACAACACCAACAAAGGAATGATATTTCACTGTTCATTTGATTTAATTTCTCTGGGGTATAATAGACCCTTTATTTTTTGCCTTTAAATTATAAGAGCATATATGTACTTTCCTGCAAATAAAAAAAACAATCTTCTTGCTGTATTTCAATCTGAAGGTCTTGTTCCCACTTTTGTCTTAAATAGTCTGTATTTACCCTTGAGCTTGTAGTAAAAACACTATAAATCTTTGAGATAACTTTATCCTTATTTTTCTCCATATTGTTCATTATAAAATCAATGTTTGATGGTTCAGGTTCTTGCAAAGAACCATGCTCCAAGTTGACTACATGTCTTATTTGAAAAACAATGACAATTGCATTCTGCAGTCAAATGCAAGCTCAGTTAATGTATCTTAGTTGATCAGGTATTAAGAGCTATGACTGCACTGGGAAGCTAATATTCTCATTGTATCATTTACCACTACAAATGGTGCTTTATCTAAACTCGCTTGTTTGCGTCCATCAGGAACAGCAGGAAGAGGTGCGAAAGCGCTGTGAGAATGCGGAGCCTCGCCATGGAGAGCTGTGGTGCGCCGAGTCCAAACACGTCCTGAACTGGCAGAAGAAGACAGGAGAGATCTTAGCAGAGGTAGCCAGCAAGATCAAGAACACATTCTGAGAATGGGGAAAGTTTGGACTGAAAACACCTGGAGGACTCTGGCAGTCACCAGTCAAGCAGAAAACAGCTATGGACATGCTCAACTATTGTTCTCAACCAGGACTTGCCCCTCTGTGGCAGATACAAAGTATTCAAACATACCCCCCCTTACCTTTTTCCAAGTTTATTGTTTTACCAAATGGAATCACAGTTTCTATACTTACCGACAGAGAACGATCATTTAATGTCAAAGTAAAACCTAAGTACCAATTTAAAACTCAAAATCACTGATTACCGTCTTCAAGTGAATAAGTAGTAGCAACAGTAGTAGGTTTTTGTGGCTAGGTCTGTGGTCTTTCAGGTAGCACAGGGTCTGTCATTGAACTGTAGTTTTCAAGTCTTCAGATTCAGTTCAGGACTTTGAATCGGCCACTCCAGGGCACAACATTATTGTCTTTAAGCCCCTCCTGCGTAGCTTTGGTTTTACGTTTTGGCATTTGCCGGAAAGTAAACCTTCTCCAAGTCTGCTTGCAGTGTGCTGCAGGTTCTCTCATTTTACCCAGAGCCTGCAGCAGAGAAGAATCCCCACAGTGTGAGGTTGCCTCCATCGGTTAATGCTGGAGATGGTATGTTTCTGGTAATGTGGCTGGTTTTGCTTACAGCAAAAATATAGTGTAGTATGATGATGCAAAGGTTTAATTGTGGTCTCATTAGACCATAGAACCTTCTTCCACTTAGTTTGAGTCTTTCACTTGCATTCTGGAAAACACTTGCTCAGATGTTACACGAGCAGTTTGCTTCTCCTTGCAACACTGGGCTGCATCTGGCAAATCACAGTTAAACAGTTGTTTAAATAGTTCAAAGAATAATTAAAGGGAAACACACCTACTCTACTGAGGTGCTGGCTTAATTCATAATTTTTTGTAAATCAACCTTTAGCACAATTTCTTAAGGCAAAATGTTGATATACAGCTTCATGAATTAAAGAATTGTGTCAGAGCTATGAGTCTTTTCAGCTTCTGGTGTATATGCACATATGTATCTCAACCACCTTCAGAATTATGCTATGCATATTGAGCATCTTCATGTACAGTACCTTTTTGTTATAACAAAAGTTATACCTAGCCATGACCACCCATGTGAAATACACTTACTAGTCTCTATTGTTTTGCCATGCTGTTGGTCCGTGTGGCCGTCAGTTCAGGTCTGCATAAGCTGCGTGTGCCATTTCTGTGTGCTGAATTGAAATGGTGTGAAAACCATGCTCCAGCAGCACTGTACCAGCCAAGTTTGGGAGAGGACACACAAGTGATCTCTGTGCAACATATAATGTGAGTTGCACCAGTAATGATGTAGGTGTGTTATAGTAAAGGGGGTTAAAAGTTAGAGGTAATCAGTTATTTTCTTTTATATTTCTACTAAATTAGGATAAATATTTGATTTGATTTCCCTTTGACAGTCAGTTGTTCTGCTGTTTACTGTTGAAATTCAAATTTCAGTCGTTGTGAAAATTGTAAAACAAACATGAACTTAAATGGGTACTGTGAGAGAGAAATGTGCAAAACACACTCATGTTGATTCCACCTTTACAGTATCTCTGGACTGAACTCTTTAGGTATTGGGTGTTAATGTCAAAACTTGTTTGTTAAAAAAAAAATTTTAAATCTTATTTTTGAGGAATTTTATTTCATGTCTGGATTTGACTGTCTCTTAAGTAATTGTATATACACTTGTCAGGGATTATTACATGCTTTCTCATGTTCTAGTAGTGATATGCTTTTTTTACTTAGCATGCTTGAAATGTGTTGAAATACTTTGCAGGCATCCAATAAACAAAATAACTGTTCATTGCAAAATGTCCTGATTTTCCTAAACAAGTCCTGTTATATAATGTCCTGTTGTGATTTGAATGTCAAATCTGATTGTTAGTGAGTTCAAGAGTTGTACCCACTCTAATTCCTCCCATGCAGTTCCCATGCATGGTCAGCATTTTGGTTGCTCTGTGTGGGGTTTTTCAATGTAACTGGTTTGTTTGAAAAGAAACAATACAAATGGCATCAGACGCAGCACGCTTTGCACTAAAGTTAGGGAGGTTATGGAAGAATTAAGCATTTTCGTTTATTTCAAAACGTTTGTGTAATGGCAGCGTAACATTAATGAGCAGGTGCTGAGGAGGAGAAGAATGAAGAGAAAGAGCCAAATTAGCTATTTTGGCATTTTGCGGGTTATGGCTGCAAATTCACTACAGAGGTCTGTGTGGATTTCCATTTTGTTTGCGATTTTTTCAAAAACGGAGCAGTTACGGTATGATACTTCTAGTTTTGATTGAATTGAAGTATCTCCCCATACATTAAATAAGTCTAGGTCACCTCATTGACCCTCCATCACTGTTCTCCATTTTGTAGGCCTAGTCAAGTTTTTAATTGTACTGTCTGTGTCTAGGGCTAACCCCCAGCGGCGCATAATTGTGACAAATGTCAATGTAGATTGACGTCAAAGTATCATTAAATCCGCCTTGGTTGTTCACACTGCGGCCGCATTGAAAACAAAATCCGACCTGCCTCTGATTCAGGACCACATATGGAAGTGGTCTAAATGTGATTTGAAAAAAAGAAATCTGATCTGGGCAAGATTTGAGTGTCCACACTACTTTTGAAGTCTGACCTGGTCACTTGACCCACCCAAAAAAAAATCAGATTTGGGCCACTTTTGCCTGCAGTCTGGATGTAAGCCACCCACTGTGAACTCCCAAACGGCGCTTTGGATTAAAAAAAAATAATAATCCACCCGCTCTTCACACCACTCCTCCTCGGCCTCACGTCTTTCCAACGAAACCGAAAGAATGAAGGCAAGTGATTAATTGCAGAAGTTGTCCTCGACTTGATTCGACTGGAGTTTGGTGAAATCCTAAACCGCGCGTCAACAATCCATGACGGGAAAGGAAATTGGAGCAGCAGTGACTTTGGTGATGTTGGAAACCACGGAGCACCACATCGGAAGTCTACCCGCCACCGCGTTAAGCTATCCACCTGAGGAAGTGTAAAAATACTGAAAAAAAAAACGTTTTGGAGACCATGAGCCCAGCCAGATCAGGAGTAATTCCTTGGACCTCCCTGCTACTGATAGAGATGTCTTTGCTTGTCTGAGGATCCTGCAGTAGAACATGATAAATGGTAAGTGGGAATTTAACATCTGGTGCGTATTTACGCAACAGATGGGCTAATGTAGAAAATTGTTGCAAGTTGCTCCGCTGACAGTGAAGTCTGTGTACACTGCTGTAGCCTACTTTAGCTGTATTCACAGGTTATTATGCTGTTAAGTGCAAACGGCTGGAAACCGACGGGTGCTTGGCAGTGTCAGCTGTAGCGCACTGTGCACCCGAGCAGGAGCCAATTAAACATTGATTCGTGTTTTTTTTCTTTCTCATTGTAAATCTAGAATGGACTTTACCTTTACATAATGCATGTCATAACAACTATCTCTTTTATAGTGTCTGACCGGAACTCTACTCCGTAGTATCCTGTTGGTTCTCTTGTTGGCCGACGCTTGTGGTAAACGTAGATGTAACTATAGAGAAATCCTGGGCTCCTACAGAGAGGTCATCTTCGTTGAGCTGCAGAATCTGGTATGAGGACATTGTTGTTAATGTCTTTGCGACTATGTGTGGCTCATATGTTTGACTTTGACAAATTTAGTTTCTAGTTTTATTTTTTTTTCTATTTGCTCCATTAGCATGGTCTATTAGTTCGAGTCAGTTGCAGTGGGAGCAATGCTTGAATGTCCTGTGATAGGTTGCAGCGTTCCACTGTTTGCAACTGTCTTCAGTACTCCAGTAAAGCTCATAGCTCGTTTCTTCTCTATTGAATAAATCCATAGTTCCTTGTTCTCTTGCAGAATTTGACTGGCTCATTTAATACCTCCAAAGTGAGAGACCCCTGTCCCTCAGGAAAGGTAAATGGCACTAAAGTATGTGCACTTTCAGCACCATGGACAGGGTAATAATGACTCATAACAGGCTAATTTGTCCTGATACCGTTAAACTGTGGGGTTCCCAAGAACCTGTCACATAATCTGCATGTCATTAAAGATTTGCCAAATTCAAAATAAGAATTCACCCAAGAGAATTATGGAGTGTAACTTGAGTTTGCTGTATAGTATCATCAACTGATGAGCTATTTTAAATGCCATTTTATTTAATTCACTCTCTGGACTACTGTTCCATGGCAGGCTCGTCACATCCTGGTTTCCATCTATGGTATGACACAGCAGATGAGGTGTCAGATGGGCGCCAAGCAGACGTCTGACCTGGAAAAGCCACTGGTGAGCATGGAGCAGCTCATCGTTCACAACTGCAGCCCTGATTATCTGGTGAGGAGAGAGCTATATTCTTCCATTTGTATTGAATGAATATCTATTGAGTTTTCATTTTCCCACAATGAATAAGGACACGCCAAAGAGCAAAACAAAACTGCACAGAAAATGATATCCCACCCCCATACCAACCCTCTGATACATGAAATAAGAAACAAATAAAGGTTGGGCTAGGGAAATGGTTTGCACATGGTACAAAGATGCATTAACCTCCTTCATGATGTGACCCTGATACGAACATTAGGCTATCAATGCAGATAACTGAATAAAAGCCAATGTTTTATCTGCATAACAATTCTTTTTCTGGTTGTATGCTTTCAGGGGAAGAAAGTATCTTGTTCAGCTGTCCAGAAAATACGAGGAAAGAAGAGAAAGAGGATCAGGTTAATTAAAGTTATCAAGGCACTGATCACTTGTTGGCAGAAACTTCAGAGTGCCTCTATGCTCTCAAAGTAGGAAATGTTGTGGCTTCCTGGTTCCTGTAAGCCTGTGCTACTTTCAGGTGAATTTCACCACATCAAACAGAGGATATTACGTGGCCAATGACCCACTGTTTTTTCAAATGCAATATCATGAATGTTTACTGTTAAGTTCTCAGTGTTTTGTGTGTTAAAACTATACCAGACTTTGCATGTCAACATTGCTCCTTGTTTTATGGAATAGTTTTATAGTAACCACAGATAAGCTACAAAGTATCCACAATGCATTCAAATACTTTTAGAATATGCACATTTTCCAAAGTCTATCTTGTTTTAACAACTATTTTTGTCTTTGTAAGCCATATGTAATCATCATACCTATGAATGTTCTTCAGTTTATGTTTTGGAGTATATGCATTATAATAAAACAAACTTTTTTAAATGTTTAATTTCTACTAATGACCGATTGGTACTGTGATTATTATGATTATGGATTATTATTATTATTATTAGTGATGGTGGTGGTGTAGGTGCAGTATCAACTACATATTTTTATACTACTGTTAAAAAATATCTTTATTAACATAATCAGTGTACAACGATCAGACTTCCAATATACTACAAAAAAGATAACACAAAAGTAAAATAAAAGTAATCATAGATCATCATGAACTGATCAATAAATAAAACAAGACTTTATGTCACACTTCAAAGCCTAATGCAAAGTATCCTTGTTATAAAATAATAATAGAAAAAAACTGTATATGGTATTACATTAATATTGTAATCAAGTTAATCATATATTTGGGGGTGAAATGGTAGCTGCACACTAAGTAAACAATAGCTTTGTGCCTAAAGTCGACCTCCTCGGTAAAGCCAATTAGAAATTCTTTGGTAAAGCCCTTATGTCAATGGTTGCTACAATAGAAGCGGAACACTTCTATAGTAATACAAATACAGCACTGTTTCCGCCCGGAGCTGAAGATATGTTGCACAGCGTCGACCAAACGATTTTCTAGCGATACGAAACATCAACAACCAGTTACACGTTGCGGTAAATACGCTTCAATACTAACACCTTTAGCTATACAAATGTACGTTTAAAACTTTATTTAGAGGTATTTCCGTTATATAGTCTCGCTTACATTTTTTACAGACAGACAAACCGCATCCATTTATAAAACGTGTTTTTGTTTTTTGTTAACTCACTGTCGGACTTAGCCAGACATTTTGACGAAATCCTACGGAATGTTCTGAACATGAAAAACATTCACTTAACAGCTGAAAGCGAAGTGTAGCTCTTGTGTTGCCTGGTTTGGTTCAGTCAGTAACGTTAAGCATACGTCAAGTAGCCCTCGCCAGAGCAGACAATGGCCAGCAGCAACAGTGTAGACATGGATCCAGATGTTGCTCTGAAGCTGTTTGAAGAGGGAGCTACCCTGGTGTTGCTGGGTGTTCCTCAAGGTACAGAGCTGGGGATTGACTGCAAGAGTTGGCAGGTTGGTCCCCGCTTCAAGGGAGTGAAAATGATCCCCCCAGGCCTGCACTTCCTCCACTACAGCTCTGTTAACTCGCCAAGCTGTGGAGGGGAAATTGGCCCAAAGACAGGCCTCTTCCTCACTCTCAAACCCAAAGACATCCTGTTGGCCAACTGGGATCCCAAAGAGGAAGATCTGGACTTCTCAGCCTCACAAAACGAAGAGGAGGTGAGCCGGATCAGGGCGAACTTGCAAGACCTGGATCCTCACCTGGGGCCCTATCCATACGAGGTGATGAGGAAATGGGTGTCCCTCACTGACCGTCTGAGTGACGAGCTGGCCAATAACTTACAACCTCTTTCAGGTCGAATATGTGCCTTTAGTGACGTCATCCCTGAGCTTCAGCTCAGACACACCAAAGACAGGGCAGAGCAGCCGAGGAATGACACAGCCTGTCAGAGCATGAAAGAGGGACTCAACAGGCTCCCCAGGATGAAGCAGAGGGAGGGGACGGAGTTGCGCTTCTCCGTTATCCCCGAGAAGAAATACCCTGCTGGGGCTACACCGGCCGAGATCACCCAGTGCAGCCTGGACCTGAGCTATGCCCTAGAGACTGTGCTGGAGAAGAACCATGAGCTGCAGCCTCTCAACCTGCTAGGTATGTGTTCATCAAAATAGCACACAATTACATTTTTTTTTACATAAAAAGCTAACCACATTTCATCTCTCCCCTCTCAGGTGAGCTGCAGTTTGCCTTTGTGTGTTTCCTGATTGGAAATGTGTACGAGGGCTTTGAGCACTGGAAGAGTCTCCTTGCTCTCCTGTGCCGATCAGAGGAGGCAATGCGAAAGCGTAAGGAGCTGTATCTGGGGCTCATCGCCGTGCTTTACCACCAGCTCGGTGAAATCCCACCTGACTTCTTTGTCGACATTGTGTCTCAGAGCAACTTCCTCACTTCCACACTGCAGGTACATGCCCAGAATCCCATAAATGCTGGGATAAACATGATCTCAAAGTACTAGTAATACAAGTGAAAGAAACAACCATGTAGTGTCTGTCAGAAGCTTTATCGGGATGCATAGACACAACAGTTGTTCTGAGCTTCTTGTGATCTCAATAGCATATCTAGTGGACGGATCCCGGAAGTGGAAGTACAGTAGTTTATAATGTCCTACCAAATGTTTACTGTCCCATCTCAACATGAGGAAAAAGAAAATACGTAATTTGCTTTTAGATTTATAATTGGCTTAATCACTGTAGAATTGTGAATGCATTTAACCTCAGAAATTAGAGACACATTAGACAAGTCAAGTCCTAGTATTTCAAAGATATATATATATATATATATATATATATATATATATATATATATATATACACACACACACACACACACACACACACACACACACACACACACACACACACACACAGACATGTATATACATACACACACACACACACACACACACTATTATTATTTTTATTATTATTATGTTTTATCAAGGATGTTCACATTTACAAATAATTACATTGAGTATTTTCTTACAGGACTTTTTCCAGTTTTCCAGTGGACCCGGTATAGACGGCACACTGCGTAAGAGAGCAGAGAAGTTCAAAGCTCACCTGACTAAGAAGTTTCGCTGGGACTTTGATGCAGACTTGGACGACTGTGCCCCTGTGGTGGTGGAGCTGCCGGAAGGTGTTACAGTGGACTGAGACTGTGTGTAGGATGGATTCAGTGTACGTGCTGGAACCATAAGCACGGGACAGGACTGAAATAATCTGACACTGAAGGAGAGCAGCGAAGCCTGGTATTTAACACCAGATCCAAAGGTTCTCAGGAGGCTCGAGGAAACTTAAACAACAACCTCTCTTAGTTTCAGTCACACCAGTAGTTCTCTAACAGTGTGTGTTGAGAGTGTTACATGTAGGCTGTACAACCCCTTCTCTAATATGTTCACATTTTGTATCCTTTTATGAACAAAGCAAACATCATTAAGTCATCTGAAGTGTTCAGTCATGGCAGAGCTGCATTATACTAAATGTCAGCGGTGCCCTCTGGTGGTGGATTTCTCTAAACTCAGCATGCAAGTTGCCATGCATTACTCGACAGTTTTAGAACCCAATTACAGCCCATTTATTGCCAAAATCAACCCCCTACTTGTTTTTAAACTCACTTAAGTTGAGGGTTCAATTAATGAATGGCTATGCTAAGAATTATAAATGGTGTCATACACACAGCTGTTATCTTCATCAATTATGGAGAACTTACATGTTCACCACAACTGCCACATAATAACTGCATGGATGAGGACACACTTAGTTAATTTCACCAAACCTTATAATAATTCTAGACATACAGGATTTAGCTAGAAGAAAACAAAAGTATAGTATTTTGTGACTAGTAGTTCTATACCTCCTTATATTAAATATACATTTTGTGTTTATTAATCATTTTTGTTGCCACACTGAAAATGACAAAGTCACTGTTTGTAATGGTACATTTGTTAAACAAAAAGACCACATCTGAGCTGTTTTCTTCAGAATCTTTTTTTATGATTTATTGGATCCAAATTCCCTTGAATAAAAACACTTTTGATAGAAAATAGCTGTGTACTGCTTCCTGTATGTCAGGGCCATCTAGTAAATGTTGATGCACGTTTTAATACCTGCCAGGAGTCTCTCGCCTCCACTAGATGGCATTCATGTGCTTTTTGTGAAATTTACAACTATGTTTCTTGATAAGGGTATTCATTGTAAATGTACTAATGTCCACTCGCACATAATGAAAAGCTGTTTTCTGTGCTAGAGAAGAAGAACGAGGTTGGTTGGAATTGGCAGTGTTGCACAGCATGACTGTTGGGTGGAAATCATCTTTAAGCTTTCTCTGATCTCAACAAAGATGATTTGTGCGGACTGACAGGTGGAGGAATAAGTGTGGGGAGCACAGACGACAACTGGATGATATAATTACATGCAATTTATTAGCTGTGTGTGTGTGTGTGTGTGTGTGTGTGTGTGTGTGTGTGTTTTTGTCCCCTTCTTTGGCAGTGATGGATGGGACAGGCCTTGTGTTAGCCTGTTGGTCCATCAATCCATTCACTCGTTAATTTCTCCTCTGTCCTCCCTGAACCTTTTTTCTCTCCAGCTGGACTCTGCTTTGACATATCCCAGCTCTATGAACCTATCTATAACCATAAAGCTGCTGTGAAAAGGACTAAAGCCATCTAATGCAATTATGTGAATCCATAGTCTTGGCCTGTTGAGGGAGATCCAAATGCCAATACAAGAAATCCATTCTCTTCCCAGAAGACAGATGGTATTGTGAAATCAATGGTAGTGTTAGGCTTTATGATGAAAACTCCCCCTTTTGAAAATATACGCACATCTTAAAAGAAGATCAGTTATGAATTTGTGGGCCACTCTGAGACCACTGGGGCCCTGTGCTGCTTGTTAGTTCCCTTTTTGAATGCAATTAGATGGAGAAAATGGCTTGGAACACATGGTGGAAACATCACAGCACAACATGGAAGGAAATGTACACCAATTATTGGTAGATTCAGGTCCCTCTCTGGGGATTAAGCACTGTACATTGTCAACGAAGACTGTCTCAGAAATTACACTTTTGGGACGTCCTTGGCGTTCCAGCCCCTCCGTTATGGCTGAAATTACAGTGTACAGAAAGTCAGAGGACAACTCATTAAGGGTCCGGCTTTTCTGTGCCGCACGTACTCTTTCACCCTCGGCAAACACTCTCCTGCCATTATCCTGGTATGGCAACCATTTTCCTTTTAATCTCTCTTATTTGTTTCGTTTGGTGTGGCCGCCCTGGGGAGTGAAGCACGCTGGGAAATGGATTAAGTTGATTGTGAAGAACCTCAAAGGCAAGCAGGCCCTGTCAGTCATGGTGGGGTTTTCTCTCCATTAGATGTGAGCTGGTCATTTTCATGGGGCTTCACAAGCTGCTCACCATGCCAGTTTAAACACAAGCCCCTCTGTTTCTTTCCCAGTCACTCACCCGCTTCCCCCCCGCCTCACGGCAGCAAGAAGGATGGATGTTGGTGTGCGTGCGTGTGATTTCTTGACTGAGTATTGACTCTGGTTATTAATTATTGAGCAAATCAGGTGTTCGGTCATGTGGTTATGGAATTACTTGATTATTAATTGACGCATTGGTCACCTAAGCATCTGCAATAAATGGGCAAATGAGAGGGATTTTCTTGCCCACTACAGTGGAAATTTAGAAATGCAGTGAGAGATGTGCAGGATTATCAGCACCTAGAAGATCCGTTCTAGTTTACTGCTGTTGTTGCATTGCCGTGTGGCGTTGCATTTCCTCAAATACTGTATTTTTGTAGAAGTTTTAATTTTAGGTTGTCGTTTCTCACGTACATGTTACTTGCCAATTCTCTGCCTGCTCTTTGTCTTTCAACCATCGTGGTGAAGTCTGTTTCTTTCTATGACCACTTTGATGTATGGCTAGATGCATACTTATAATAAATAGCTTGTCAAAAAGCAGGCTTTTTGGTAATTGCCCCTGTCTGTAGATTACACAATGGAAAATATGTTGGTACAGAAGTGGAAAGAGGTGTTTACTCATTGACCTCTTTTTATTGTTTTGTGAAGAAAGTATAATTACAAACATTGGGCAGTGTGGTGAAGTTTAGTTGTGAAGTTTTCTCATAAACCAAATTTGAAGGCATGTAAAGTTTGTGCATCTGTGGTGTGGATTCTGTTCTCTGTCCACACATATCAGCTGCTGCTTCCTCTCACCTTTTTGTCTTGCACTTTTCCTTCAGTGCTGCCTCAAGTGTTGATGGCCAGCCTGCTTGTGATTCCGCTGTATTCCCCCTCTTGTGCAGTACCAGCGGAGCTTCCCATGTCTGACACGCATGACCCAAATGTGAGGCAGGCACGTGTACATTTTCCCAGGACGTGTATATGAGTGTGCGGTGTGCGGCGCGTGTACATTTTGAGCTCTGGTCCCAGACAAATGGAGGGGGAGAACTAAAAGCGGGGATGGACAAGGTTAAAAATCCCTCCTGGAAATTTTATACACACCAGGGAAGAGAGAGAGAGTGTGTGAACAATATGTTCTATTATAGTGATCTGCTGAAGTGATTAAAGGCAGGAGCAAAAGGCAAGGCGGTAGACCTTTTGAGGTCTGGTCAGCAGGCATGTGTGTCTGTCTGTCTTTCTGATCATGTAGCATGAGGGCACGGCAGCTGGGCCATAAATGTCCCAGCCTAACTAACTCAAGTTGTAGAGGTGAAACAAGCACATGCTGTGATTAGCACACACACAGACACAGCAGCACAACAGAGGCAGAGATAACTTCTGCTGTCATGTCTCCCTGTTGTCACAGAGCTCATAAAAGTGTCTGCGCCTGTGCTGTATATCCTCCTTGAGAGCCTAGCTAAACATTGGACGAGTCATTTTGAATTAAATACGGATTGGACAAACCACAGTAAAGATGTTTTCCTGGTCCCTATTCCCCGTCCTCAGTCAATCAGATATCCTTCACTCTCCCCCACCTGCCCATCAGATGACTGATCCCTGACTTCCATTTTTAGTGTGTGTGTGTGTGTTGTCTTTGGCTATGGCACTGCAGCATGAACTCTGGCAGACCTTGTCACTGCAGAAAGGATTTGAATTCCGCTGCACCCCAAATACACACACAACCTCTCGCTATTGCTCACTTTCTTTCTTTTTCTTTCTTTCTTTCTTTGAGGGTTTTGAGGTGGAAGCAGACCCCTCCCGATAGCCCCACACCCAGGGGGAGAACCCGCTGAATGGTAACAGGGTGGAGAGGAAGGGCAGGAGGGAAACCCTGAGCAGAACGGGCCTTTCAGATGGCACTTTCAGGAGGATGAAAACATTCATCACTCACTGTTTTCTTCTGGGTCTTAAAGTCATTCCTGTTTTCTTCTGTCCTTTTCCAGCTTTCTTTCAATTTTTTTCTTCACCCTCTACCGCCTGCACCAACTCCCTCCACCTTGTAAATTAATTATATTCTAAATCTATTATTCAGACTTGTCTCTCTCTCACACACACACACACACACACACACACACACACACACACACACACACACACCCCACACACACACACACACAGCTTTACTTTTATTTTTGCCCTTAATCTTAAAAAAAAGTAACTTCTTTGTCTGTGCGCCTCTGTGAAATGATCCCTCCCTCTACCTGCCTCCAACCAATCAGGTATGATATACTAACTGTATGATGTCAGCAGCAGGTATTTCCAACATGGAATTGAAGATTCAAGGATTTCATACACAATATTTTCAGAAAAGGAAAGAATAATCTTAATAGTTTTTTCCCCAAAGTGAATACAACTAATACAGGTCATATAAATGATTCAATAATTTAGAAGAAGAAAAGTGCTTTCCTCTGTCTTAAAGGGCCCTATTTTAACAATCTGAAACGCAAGTATGAAACGCAAGTAGCTTTGTGGGCGGATCTCGGGCGCTGTTGCTATAGAAATCTCACAAAAGACAGCTAACAGGCTAATGTTAAATAATTAGTGTGTGTATATTCACTTATGCTTAGCACTGTAGTTAGCTAGCTAGCAGGCTAGGCAACAACATTAGGTGCACTTCGTGGCTTTAAGACCTGACAACACAAACACATTTAAAGAGATTTTAAGAGAACTTACCCAAATGAAAATGCAGAGAACACACTCTCATCGACTGGGAGATGCGGTCGAAAGTAATGTCCTTTTTTTTTCTAATTGCAGCCTTTCAAGAAATCCGACATCTCATTGTCAAATCGGACAAATGCTCTCTTTTGTGCTTTTTTCATGTAGGGATACAAAAAAACACATGGTTCCTACGCTTTCCACAAAAATCGTGTGCAGAACTGAAGCAGTTTTTCACACAGCAGTGTGTTCTAGGCATTCTAAAATAGTGAATTATCTAGAATCTAGAAAAACAGAATTGCAACGAAGACAAACAATGAATACATTCAGCTCAAAATGGTGGAAGGGGGATCTCTAGGGGCGGGGCGCTGTGCTGTGACAATATCTCCTCATTCTCAATACCGGCGGGATAAATGAGTCTTGCGCCCGACGCAAATCTAAAATGGGTTGGTCTGAAGTAGCTAGGTGTGGTTTGGGTGTAACGTGAAAATAACCAATCAGAGAGTCATCTCACATTCCCTTTAAGATCAGGCACACTTGTTCCATTGCGGATTGCTATTATGACGGTGCTTTTGCCTGGCGCATGCCAGCGGGAGCTGTCCGGGATGCGGCAAAGTAATAAATGCCCGTCTTGACCGGGTGGCGATGTTGCTGCGGCCTCTCGGGTGCATTTCCTCAAGTGGATAGGATTGCTGCAGCCATGGAGGCTCCAAACGCACCACCTGTTCCTGTTGTACCCCTTCCTCCTCCGCCCACTCCATCTCCGTCCACCTGCTCCACCAGGAGCGCATCGCGCATTACTCCTGGACCAGATTCCGCCGGAGTGTCCAATCCCACCGTAGTTCAACCACACCTCTCCTTAATTCCTCTAATATTTCCTCATTTATGTCATCAACACATCCATGATTCATGGAAATGTTGTGTAAAACACAACAAGCCACAAAGAATGCTGCGACTTTTTGAGGACTGTACTGTAAAGTGCCTCCTGATCTATCCAAACACCTGCAAGCACATTTTCAGTAATATTTGTCTTTGTAATTATGTATGGTTTGCAAAAATGGAAACTGCTGCGTCCGTTTAGATGAGAGAAGTGTATGCACGTTGTGCACCCGCTACATTATGGCCAAGCATGTGCCCCTAAAATAGCATCTGAATAACGCGCTACAGACTTTAGACCAGGTTTTTCCTGGTCAGTGGTGGAATTGTTTTCTGAAACTGCAAAATAGCACCGGGTAATGTTTGCGCCGGAACACGCCTCCTCTTTTCGCTGAACCGCCCCCGGGAGAGCAAATACATTCCCTAATTTACCAACGTGCGTCGGGTGCAAAATAGGAATGATACATGCGTTGGTGTACAAAGGCAATTGCGCTGAGTGCGAGATAGGGCCCAAAGTGTGTCTTGCGACCTGTTGTATGATTCCTAACCCTTGGTTGGCGACCAATGCTGTAAAGTTTAATGGCTGCTTTGCCTTGGCTTGTGTTGATTATTATTTTCTTGTGGAACAAAGAAAAAGAAAAAAAAATCATGACCTATCTTTTTGGACAGTTAAAGCTTCCCATTTATCTTAGAAAGTAAACTGAAAATAAAAAGTGTTCATGAGAAATTCTTTTCAAGAGCTTAGTGAGTGAAAGACATTGACACAATGCACTTTAAAATAATGATTCAATCTGTGTTCTGTTAAAACTGTAGAATTGAGCCTGCCAGTTCATTCTTGACCTTGGAAGTTGTAGTTTAACTTAATGATTTTAACCAAAGGTCCAATTACCAGCTTTTTGTGGAGCTTTCAACCACAACTCCCCGGTCTTCATCAGCTAACACAAAAATCAATCCAAACTCACTGAGAATGAGAACATTCATTTTGGAGACACTTCGCAGTAAAAACTCCAGTAGAAACTCCATCTGCCAATAAAGACTGAGATGTTGCTGAAAGCTCTTTAAAAAGGGGACCTTGAGTTAAGATTATTTGATGAAAAAAAACTCAGTTTTAATTGAGCTTTTTATTGTCCCTTAATGTTTTCTTTTCTTTTTTCCTGTTTTTCCTGTCACTTCGTCACAACTCTCCCTCCTCTCTCAGAAGGCAGTGCAGGTGTGCATAGTTCCCTCCTTATGCATCATGCTGTAGCTCATTCTGAAAGAAACTGTATTTGTTTTGTGACACAGGGAGCTTTTAAAAATATGCAAAAAAAATCTTCTCGTCCCATGTTTCTTATTCCCGCATCTCTTTAATACAACAGTAAATCTTCCTCTTCCTCTGTGTTCTTTTTCCCTATCCCACTTTTTCCTACTGTATTCCACTTCCCCTATGCCTCTGCTTTTGCTGTCCAGGCTCAAGTTGAGTTATGGGACAATCATCCAGAGTAGCAGAGAGAGTTGAAACTGATCTGTTATCAGTATTTCTTAGTTTTCTGTCCCTTCTCTATTCTGTGCTCTCTAAAATCTCAGCTCATAATCATTCGCAGACACAAAAGAAACATCACTTCTCATCAGGGTATGTTTATTAGGGGTATTATGTAAATGACTCTCAATGACCATTTTCTTTAAAGTCTTTCCCTCCTGCTCTCCAGCTCCAATTCTCCCTCAGTGTTGCTGGCCAGAATCCCAGACACATCTCAGCTGATCGTCCCTACTCTGAGCCCTAGCTGTCTCCTGTCCTATCCTGCTGCTGTCACCACTGCAATTACGTCCGTCTAATTGGACAGGCTTCTGTCAGTGTGTGTGAGCGCATATGCGGCTGGCTCCATGTTGTAGCCAGGCTTACTGGAGCCAGGTGGCCACGTGTTTGGCTAACAAAACTATTTTTCTATCAATGTTAGACCACAGGCAATAAACAGCCATGTGATGCACACAGCTCAAGGTTTGATATAACGCCAAAGACTTGGCAACACATGCATGGGAAGACATTAAATATTACCAGGAATGGGACATTTGACTGGTAAGTTTAGAAGTTTGGCTAAAGTTCGTATGCATATATGACCAACATGGTTTGAGTTTATTCCAAGATGTTATTGGAACTGTGAAGAAGAAATAATGGCCATGAATCAGAGATTTTTGGCTAATGGCTAACACAGATAAACTGTAGTTGTGTGTTCACTGGGTCTCTGATGAGTAGGTTGGGACTTGAAGCTGAAATGGGAGAGGCTTGAAGAGTGCATTACAAAACTGAGAGACAAGTGAAAGTATAAAATCATCATAATAAAATGGCTTTAGCAACAATTCAGCAGCATGTTAGGTGTGGTATAGTTGCGGTATGTCAGCTTAAGGATAATTAAGGGCTTAAGTAATTTAACTGAAATTACTTGCAGAAACGACTTGCAGAAGCTGCTCATCTGCCATGATGTCATTAAAAGCTGCAACAAAGCATTTTCATACCATAAACTTTACCACAAACACTTTGGCGAACCGCTCCCTCTCTCTGCAGCAAACCCAGAAGAAGCTTAACTCAAATGTTTCCATGAAGACTCATTACTCTTGCTCTGTCCCTCTCTCTTCTCCCCATGTCACCCTCTTCCTATTACAGGGCTTTGTCTGGTGCTGCTGGTGATGTTTACCTCTCTGACCAATGGTGTCTGGCCAGTAAACAGACTGGCCTGGGTCCTGGTCCGGACCGACTCAATTTTTTCTGCTCTCTGCTCCTTCTCCAAATCCGCATTACCACTGAACCACAGCTGGCTAATGAAAGTCAGGCCCTGACTACTCACAGAATGCCTGCACGCTAACTACTGGAGTGTCCTGAGGGGAGTCAGAGAACTACTACTGTGGACCTGTGGACATGCCGGTGATTTTGGAGATCACAGTATAAACATTTAAGGTTGGATGCAATACAGAAACATCAGGACATGATTTTGCTCCCAGTATCGAAATAATTTTCTACAGTATATTAGTCAATCAATTTGCTAACAACATACTGTATTTGTGCAGGAAAAACACATACAGTAATACATTAATAATCCAGTTATGTCTCACTGTAGAACTGATGTTCATTTCAGCAAATGGAGCCCATGGTAGATATTATATTGCCTTAACAAATGTGTGTGTGTGTGTGTGTGTGTGTTGTGTTTGTATGTATGTATGTATGTAAACATGTATGTATGTATGTATGTAAATGTGTGCTCAGAACACACACTAAAACTATTTCCTCTGTTTTGCCAGATGGGGTGTCAGAACCTGACAAGGAGGGTCCACCTTTCTGTTCAGATTAAGGGTGTTTTGTTCTTGTAGTATCTTAAGGGAAGACGTCCAGTCCAAAGTAAACATTTGATCTGAGAGCTCATTCAGTCACTTGCAGCTGGCTCTACAGTAAAGACGGCATTGGCCTTATGAGTTTTATATACAGTAATGGAGAGTGAAGATCTCCTTATGGCTAATGATATTCTACTCTCACAGCTTCCAGTCTGCATCCCTTCCTGCACCCCCAACACAAGAGCTGCCCGGATTCATGGGTAGACAAACAAAGACCCAGGCTGAGACGGAAACACGTGCGGTGATCTGGTTGCATTTAATGCTCAAAGAGGGGAAAGGAAGGGGTCTTTTTCTTCAGAAGATTGGTGGTGGCTGTCACCTTGCAGTCTGAGGGGTGCACACAAACATCCAACCTTTGTTTTACTGATGCTAGTCTTATAATGGCATGCCTAAATGACAAGTATGGAGAGTCAAAATAAGACATTTAAATTGTTCCTCCAAATGAAACGAATTCATAAGCAATAAAATACACTTTAGCTCAATTCAATACAGTTTTGCAGCTAGCTACAGCCTTACTTGGTCTGTAATGACCAGGCAATTATGGTAGCTAATGTTAACAAACTTTTGGTTAGATTTTGCTGTGTAACTGACAATACTGAGTCTGTTCACTGACTGTATGATTCGTGTCTTCTTGTGCTACAGTTACACTGCGTTTTAGCATTTGCTATGTTCCTTTGTAATTGTCACTTGTGGGCGCAGTGGCCACTGTTTAGCAAAAGTTACACAGGCTCACTTCAAAACTCTTTGCCTCTTTAAGGTTGAAATACTATGCAAATGTTTAGGTTCATACTATTTTGGGTTTATCCTAGAACATGTTCACATGCTTTAATGTTCAAAAAACACATTATTTTTCTCACACTGTCTGTCTGAATATGTCTCTTTAAGTCCCCCTCCTGAAAAAGCCCAGTCTGCTCTGATTGTTTAGCTTTTCCAGGTCTTCCACATCTGCTCTCTTTGCCTCTCTGCACCGTCATTGCAGCTGGGGAATAACTGTTACGGCACTGTAGCGGCATTTTTAACCTATATATACTGTAGTTGTGACATCACAACTGTAGGGAAGTCCTGACGGCTCATCTAAAAGCACTGTTTTTGAATATGTGAATGTTTTGATTACTTTCACAGTATTTACATAGCACCTTGACCTGCTTTGTAATAAAAAAAGATATGGAAATCTAACTTTTTACTATGGGACCTTTAAAATGGTAGAGACAAAATAAGGTTTTCATTATATAAAACAAAACTAGTTATTTGGTTTAATAAATAGTATTAAAAAAAACTTACTGTTTTGAGGACAGATGGATAATCTTGTTATGTTCTAAGACAGGCAGGGGAATTATCCATATGTTTAAAGGAACACGCCGACTTATTGGGAATTTAGCTTATTCACCGTAACCCCCAGAGTTAGACAAGTCGATACATACCCTTCTCATGTCCGTGCGTGCTGTAACGCTGTCAGACGGCTCCAGCGGCATCAGGCCAGCACAGAACATGCAGGTGAATGGTTCCAGCAATCCTACTGCTCCGAATAAGTGACAAAATAACGCCAACATGTTCCTATTTACATGTTGTGATTTATAGAGTCACAGCGTGTACAAAAAACAACGCAACATGAGACACAGCAGTCTTCTAACTGTAAACAAACCGGGAACTATATTCTCAAGCGGAAGAATATAGTACTTGGGCGGAGTGATATGCTCGCAGCAAGCCTGTCTGTGAATATAGTTCCCAGTTTGTTTACGGTTAGAAGATGGCTGTGTCTCATGTTACGTTGTTTTTTGTACATGCTGTGACTCTACAAATCACAACATGTAAATAGGAACATGTTGGCGTTATTTTGTCACTTTTGTCACAATTTGGAGCACTAGGCTAGTTGGAACCAGTCACCTGCAGGATCTGTGCTGGGCTAAGCTAATGCTGGAACCGTCAGACAGCGTTACAGCACGCACGGAGATGAGAAGGGTATGTATGGACATGTCTTACTCTGGGGGTTACTGTGAATAAGCTAAATTCCCAATAAGTCGGCGTGTTCCTTTAAACCTTTCACATCCACTGACAGCAGGTATAGTATACAGGCTGTTATCAAAAGATGAGGGATAACATGCGACACAAACAATAAGCTTTGAAGATTCATCAGCTGACGCCTCTGGTTTTGTAAAATGTGTTTTTTTCTCTTTTAATTGTGAAAAACAAATACAACAGCATCTGTTAAACTTGAAGGTTTTTGGAGAATGTGAGCAGTAATTAAGAGTGGACAATTTTTTTTTTTCACATTGTTTCCGCTTGGTTTTATCTTTGTGTGCAAGTGTTTGTTTCTCCTTTAATTTGAAAGGCAGTGTTTCACTCTTCACTTTTCTTTTGGCAGCCCTGTCAGTCCCATAAAAGCAATGGAATGATTGGCAAATCGGTTTCTATCACACCCAACCAAAATGGAGTCCAGCTTTTCACACAATTATTTCACACGCCCCACAGAGACCTCAGTCTCCAGCAAGGACATGGGCGCTTATTGTAAATGTGTTTGTTTGGGTTTTAATGTTGAGAAGAAAAGACATCTCAACGTTTTATGAGTCAAGGGTTTTGTGACTGGGACAAGAGTATTGTGAGGCAATATATCAAACGTATACATACCATATAAAACAATGGGACCTCCTTTCCCTTTGGGATGCACTGCTGACGCCTACATGCTTTAGTGGGATTGGGGGCTAAACAGGATTCCTGAGTGGTCCAATTGGGAATTGCTTCAGTTTCAGCAGTAGTGCTGCTGTGCTAAGTGGATACAGTCTGCCTAAAGTTAAATATCTGGGGTCGCCAATGCACAAATTCTTACCTTAATAACCAATAGCCTGAGAAAACACATGGCACATCAGGGTTTCTTAATCCAAACCACACAAATGTACTTACATGTGCATGCATGCACTCTCTTTCTTTCCCACACACACACACACACACACACACACACACACACACACACACACACACACACACACACACACACACACAATGTGTCATGTGACTGGCACATGTTATGTGATTGCTGTGGCAGATATCCTTCATATCCTGTCCAGATTTGTTAGTCTTTCAGATTCCTGGATGAGGGGCTAAATCCATACTGCTCTGGGAGGCTAAACATTTTTTTTTCTTTCATTAAACCAAATCATCTTATGTCCAGGCAAAGGAACTGGGAGCTGAGGAAGATATTCTTCTTAATTTGAGAGTATGAATTACTTATTAAAAACATTTCCTTTGGAACCTGCCAGGCTTTGCATTTAAAACCTGCCAAGGAGGAGAAAAAGTAAATGGGAATTAACTAAAAAGGAAGTTCATTAGCACTGCATGCCGCTGGTAAAAAGCTTGAGAGCCCGTGTAATAGGCATGAAGGTATTTTGAATGATTAATGGACTCGGTAGATGGGGGGGCTTTGGGTCATGGGATCTGGGTTGGGGTCAAGGACAAGGTCTAGGGGATCATGGAGTTACCACATTCACACTGCAAGAAAGTTAGTTGATGGGTTGCTTTGTTTTGATAAATTGTTGTTGATGCAAAAGGACATGTTGTGATGTTACATTACAGCTAAGTTTTGAACAGGAAAATAGTTCCTGATTTGTTGGTGTTTTTCATAACTTCCGTTGTACTGATATATGTATAAACCAAGGCTCTCTATCAGTATTTTACTAGAAGTACCATTAAAAACACAGCCATGATCTGCTGACTTTCTCTCTCCTTAAATTAAGACAATTATCAGAGAACAGATGTCAAAAAAGTTTGCAAATGTTCTTCAAAACTCTAAATAAACAAGTAAAATAATGTCCAAAGCTTTAACAATTGGCTAAATCTCTTACATTCTTCAGCAGATCAACATCCTCATCCTCCACCGCAGCATCATTATCTTTTAAGTAAATATGGTGACATGTTAGCAAACAGTTGTTTACTGTATTTACACATCCAGTAGATACAAAGAAACATTAGAATTCATTTACAGTCATGTTTCTAGTCACCTGGCAAATGTAAGTTGAATATTGACTCTTCTTTTTGCTCTGTTTTTGGTCTCTACCAACTCCTGAGGGAGATATCTTGCCCTTTAGCTGCTAAATGCTCCACTATGTTCACCATCTAGTCGTTAACTTTGTCTGTCTGCTGTTTTGAGCAGACAGTGGATGGGTTTTGGAGTGTTTTGGCTACAATCAGCTGCCTGCTGTAGATGACACTATAAGAGCAGTGAGAGTGAACCAAACATTTAACTTACAGCCAGACAGCTAAAGAATAAGCTGAGAGATGCTATAAACTTATGTTAAGCCGGGGGGAGCTACAGATTCAGCTGATAATTCACAGTGTTTTCACATCGTCATTTGATACATTATTATAAAAATATGGTTTATAGCCACTTTAATTCGAAGAAGTGCTAAATAATAATGCATTTGAAATATTTCATTTTGCCCTTTAGCCTGTAATATAATGGACTGGACCATATTTTCCCTATTTTGGCATAATCTTCACTGATTATCACTTTCATAAGTAATTGTTCGTTTCACATGCTACTTTTTGCTGTCTCAACTTCAAACGTGCCAGCTGCACAATTGTTTATGAAATTAAATCATTATTAAGTAAAATTGTTAATGTCCAATGAAAGATAAATGTTGACACATGCGTACACTGGCTGGGCTTCCCTCATCCTCTGCAGGAAGTGAGTGCACCTTTGATTAAGTTGCTCGTAGTGTGACTGCATGGACAGATTGTAGGGGCACAAAATGAACCGGGAGACAATTATGGCAATACATTTGCAATATGCATTCCCTCCAGCATCACACCCAATCTGGGCTTGGTCCTTTTACAGTCTGTAGAAGAATTCCTGACTTTATTAAAATGTGAGATTTGTTTGGATAATACTGTGTCATACGGATTACACTGCCAGACAAAAGAGTGTACTGTAACTCTCCTTTAAACCAACATACTCCAGCTCCCATGCTTAAACTGTACACTTCATTATTGATTTATTGACACGGCTCCGCCTATCAAGCATGATTACATTCCAAACTGTATTATGGCAACTGTACATTTGCACCAGCCAAGTGTGAGACTTGAAGGCTCCCCTTAAAGTAACGTATGAGCACACATACATGCTTTGGATTTTTCAAGTGAAGTGCACATGCAGAGTAGAGGCACTGACAGCAGCTGTCGTGTGTTTGGTATGTGTTCTAAGCTTCATAATGGCATGTATAACCTTTCATGTGTCATTAAAACATTCTTCAGGAATGGCAGCAGGAGGTCCACGGCAGATATGAAGGCAGCAATAAGTAAACAAGGATAAATAAACCACAGTTGCAAACTGTATGCAAGTTGTAAAACACTATTTAGCTTAGGTTTTATTAGCGTTTGGCCGTAGTGTGTGTCCATCCTGCAAACCTCAAAGTGGCCATATGGTTTTGAGATTACCATTGATATCACCATCACAACACTGGACACAATGTCATACATTGTCAGGCCATTTCATGCTTTGGTCTTAATTACTTCTTGTCTACACAAGCTTCATATGAATAAACATCACCACCATATAGTCCATATAACCACCCTAAACTATCCAAAGAATTAAAAGAAGAAAAGAAGGTAGGAAAGAAAACAGATTGTGTGTGTGTGTGTGTGTGTGTGTGAGAGAGAGAGAGAGAGAGAGAGAGAGAGTCTGTGTGTGGTATCGGTGCACAGTTGCTACTAAGATCTTCCCTCTGATCTTCAAGTGCAACAGTTGACCCTAAGAGCCTCTTAACTGTCCAAACTGACCAACTCAATGACATCTTCAAGTTATTATGCCCTCAGACACACACACTTACTAATCAACCAACCCAATCACCAGGCAAGAACATTGATACCAGACAGTATTGCAAAATCTCGCATTACGTTCAATACATTTTTTTCTGTTTTGTTTTTGTACGTCCACTGCCAAGCTTTTTAAATGTTTGGGAAAAACTTCATTTCCACCTTGCACCGTAGACGTAAATTGTGAGGTACAGAGTCATGCGCTGCACATACACATACTGTATACTCATGCTTTGAATGCTATTACAAGACAACTCAAATATCCCAGTACCTCAGCAGAGTAGAGGCCCCTGACACACACACACACACACACACACACACACACACACACACACACACACACACACACACACACACACACACACACACACACACACACACACACCATGTGATTGGACTTCCAGCTTTCTCAACTCTACATGCTTCTCCTCTGTTCTGACCCTGAGCCAGAGGCTGTGAAATGAGATTATTATGTGTGAAATGAGGAGCCCTCTCACTTCTTCTTATGATCCAGGCAGGACAAATCAGGGTTAAAGACAGACGATAGAGAGAGATAGCTTCAGGCAATGATGCACCAAAGGGGGTGGGGTACAATACTGGACCAAATTCTTCCACATCATTACATCTTTCAATCTCGTAGCCTGAGGGAGAAATATTTATCCAGTCAAAGACAGAGATGATGGAGGCATAACTATCTCCTCCAACTTAGGCTCCTTTCATAAATGATCCCAGGTTGAACAAACATTCATCTGGGCGTGAAGTGCGGTCCTCACCTCCTAACCTGTAATTCCTTTTGGTGGCAGGCCCTCTCCGACGTCTGTCTGACTCTGATGCGATGGCATTCCCTGCATACCTGTGCTCTCAAGTGACGGGGGCACATGCGCAGGTCACAGGGCCACAGCAGGGAGCGGATGTATAAGTATTAACTCAAATCTCCAATGACAACCCCATTCTCCCGCTATTTCGGATTAATCTTTCCCAGGCTGTGAGGGTATAGGGAATATGGGTCAAGCTGCTGAGTGAGCAGAGGGCGATGGTGTAAGGCAGGGTGGGGGTTGAGGTGGGAATTTGAGCGAGAAGTTTCAACCCTGGTCGAGTGTGACCTCTGACATCCTGATGCGAACCTGAGGGCGAGCTCAGTGGAGACCAACCTCCTCTGACGGAGTAATTAGCGTGAACAATAACGCACAATTGGTTACAGTTGGATTAGCTTGAACTCATCTAATAAGGCATGCAATGCACCAAGTAGCTCAGTGAAGCGCTCAGGTTTGGGAATGATACACACTCTTTGATGTTTTAATGAAAGGCATTTCCCTCTCCTCTCAGTTTACTGGCTGTTTGATAGCTAGATAATGATAGAGTTATCCATAGAGTTATCAATTCCCATATTTCAGTCTTGATTTCCTTAATTCATTTTATTCCTCTGTCTTGTAGCAAAGTCTTCAAAAGTTCTCCCCTGTCTTCTCTTGAGCACACATTGTGTTTACATGAGCTTCTCCATTTGTAAGTCCATTATTTCTCATTTATTTGAGGTCAATCCCTCCCTTATATCATGCAGTACAATCAATGATGCCAATTCTTAGCCTTCCACGTATTTAATTGTATTGCTGGATAAAAAAAAAAAGAAAGTGTTTTCATGTGAGAGTTTCAAGAGTACCCAAAGGAAAACACATCGTTCCAAACATTCTCATTGGATAAAATTCATCCACGGTGCCCCAAACTGAAAAGAGTTTTTCTCATTTTATTTGAGTAGTCCAATGCTTTTATCAGATGTTACATCAGCGTAATGTGTCTGCTGAGCATCAGTTGATAGTTGTATGTCAGTAAAAGACTTGGAGGACAGTTTGATTCTGTCAGTCATTAAATCCAACCCCCAAATGGACACGTTTCTAACGAGAATCATGTGTAATTTAACAGTTAAACTAACATTTAAACGCAATGTTATTCCTGTGTTGCAATTATAATCAAGTGGAATCTCTGGGCCAAGTTGTTGACCAGTCTTTACATGTGAATGCGATCCGAGGTATCATCCGTCAGGTGGCCTGCACTGCCAAATGCATTGTCCCCTTCTGCTCACACAATGTGATTGGCCGCTGTTGGAATGGTTCAAAATGTATGTTATCAGAAAATAAAGAGTTGATTCTCTGCACAACATACATTTTAATCTTTGGGCTTGGGGAAGAGAGCAAGTCATTAGTGTTAGAGTCTCATGTGAGTTTTTAAAGTGTTTTTTGTTTTGTCATGTCTAAAGGCATCACATTCATGATTTAAATCTCACTTGAGTCCATGTCTTGTAACCTGAGTCTACATGTCTGTCATATCCTGCTTAACCACACCTTGTCATCACATGTCCGTTGTCAGTTAAAGACTATCTTGCCAAAATGCAGATAAACAGTGGACCAATTGCAACTTTATTTACTCTCTCCTCTGATGCTGGTCCAAAAGTAGGATAGCCAATCTGGCATTTGCCATTTATTAAGTGCAAGCCTGAGAGATAATCATTGTTTGGATGTTGATCTAATTTCAGTTTGGGGTAAAAATTGACCTGGGTTTTGGTGTCAAGGTTAGGATCACATACTCTGTAGAGAAGCAGCAAATACGTATGTGACCATTTCAACATACCTTTAGTCACCTTATAGTAAAATAGCAATTGGCAGATGTTTTGATTCAGTTTATACTTTAAGAAATATGTCTACTGTGTATTTCAAATGTGTTTTTCCCATTTTCTTCCTCATTATTGCTAACTACCACTGTTGGCTTGGGGACTGGGCAGGGTGTGTCTCCCCCAATAGACATTGTGACGCCACCCACTTCTTTTCACCTGCTAGCAAGCAGCTTCAGCAGGAGAACAAAGTATGCAAGGATGTTGATGCTATCCTCCTCCAGATCCTGATCCCATCCCCATAGGCGCCCTGCTAGTGCAGTGAACAGTTGTGTTCGATTAGACCCCCCCCCAAAAAAAGCAGTACTGCCCTCAACTGAACCCAGGTCTCTGGAGTAGTGGGCATATGCTTGTTCCCCTTATTTCTGGTATTTAACAAAGACAAGCTCACTGCCAGACTGCAAGTGAATGGAACATTATAAACTATTCTTCCAACTTTTTCAAGAGAGCCTCAAATCCCCACTAAGACCTCTGGATCCTCTTTTGGAAAGACTTTTACAATAAACTGTACCATATTTTTTTCCCACTGTCAAACAATGCTGTGTAATTTACTGTTCTCTGCTTTTCACCAATGTGCCACTTTATGGCAAATCATGAGGTGATCATGTTGACTGTACACTCACAATCACTTGCATACGGCCTCCAGTGGCAATTTGGTCTGTTTACTGACTGAGGTGCTGATTTACTGCAGCTCTCTCAGTGTTTACTGTTGTGGAGCTGACTCCAGCATTATTAACAGAACCAAGTGGACTCCAGACCACTGCAAACCAGCCTCTGGTGAACACTCATTTTGTTGGATGCTTGTCAGGTCCTGAAGACAGCTTCCTTCCCTTCCCTCCTCTCTCTCTCTCTCTCTCTAGTCCCCCTCCGCGGGCAAAAAGAGTGCCTAAACGGAATGCATTTGATTCATTTCAAATGTTTTGTATTTCCATCTTTGAATCTCCAACCTTTCTTCCCTGTATCGTAGCATGTACAAAACTGTATGGCTATTAAAGGACTTCTATCAGATTTCCTGAATAGGTTTAATCTTATAACAATAATGCACAGCAAATGAAAATAAGACATTCAAAAGGAAAAAAAGCATCCCAGTTTAATGTGCAGATTTAATCCTTTACAATGGGGGAATGTGGCAAAGCATGCCAACTTGGTCCACACAGGCTGTTTCCTGGGGAAATGACTCTGACCAGCCCTTCTGGCTTTCCATCTGTATGGATCAGGAGCAAATCACCAGTAACACATGCTGTCCTCATTTTCTCATGGTACCTCAGGTTTACATTTTTGTTCCTGTATATTAACATAAAGGTTAAAAAGCAAGGTTGGAAGTAACAAATTAATTTACTCTCATTACTGTAACAAAGTTATTTTTTGTGTACTTATTAGTATTAGTAATAGCATTTTTTTTTAAATAGGCAATTTTACTTTTACTGAAGTTTTTTTTTTAAGTACTGCATTTACTACATTTCAAGTTGCATCCCTTACAGAGTAAAAACAAAAGTCACATGAAAAAGTCCTATTGAACAGTGTGAGAATGGAACAAAAGAAGGGAGCCGCATCAACAGCTGCTGCTTTGCCTACGTAGTGTGGTGTGTGTGCGGTGTGTAAAAACTGTGCAACTCTCTTTTGCCGTAATATGTGTGTTTGTGGCTGCAACCGCTGACATTTATATTGTTTATACATTTCTGTTGTCTCTGTGTTGTCTGCTTTGGTGATGTTTTATTCTGCTATTGATTTCTATAAGAAGTGTCAGGCTATTTAATTTATGTGGCTTCATAATGCTTGTTGCATCTGCTGTTGTGTCCATATACTTTTTATTCATTTTCGGTCATTTTTGTTTAACAGTCTGAGTTTTCCATTAAGGCTGTACACAAGAAGGTGGTTGTATTTATTATAAATTGATAATCAGTTGAATATGCATGCTGAAAAGTGCATCTATATAAATGGAATTCATTGTTAGTTTGGACAAAGGGGCTACGTGATGTTGTTCGTGTATGTTAATGTTTAATGCAATTTTAATGCAACTTTTTACCTTCATCTAAATACATTTTTACACGTACTTTTACCTGAGTAAAACAGTACTTTTACTTGAGTATAATATTCTAGTACTTGTTCCATCCCATAAAAAGTTAAAAAGTGAATTAATGTGGAATTGAGAACCTTCATTTGTAAGTTTTATAGACGTCAAAGTCATACCAGTTATAAAGTGAGAGAGATCTTGCTGATATGCAGGAATCTACTTATCTTGATTACTTTTTTGGAAAACGCACACATAATTTAATGTACAATTACAGGGTCAGGTCATGTGGTACAATGGCAAGTCAAAGTCGAGAACTCACAGAAGAATTAACCAACCAAGGATTTATAATGTACACCACCAGTACAATTTAATTAGAACAGGGGTGTCAGGGGAGGCATAGGCTCTATTACCTCTGATTGGTGAGGCTGAAATTATTTCCATTCTTCCATCACTTAAGTTCAGTGGTAGAGGACCCATCTGTTTGTGGTTACAATGCCTGGCTCTGAAATATATTCTACCCTCCACTATTCTTTTATTTTAATTCTGAATGGGCTTAGTTGATCAGAGAACTTTGCAATCCATACTTTGGGTTATATAATACCATTCAGTACAGAAAGCATGTGTGTTTGTGTGTGTGTCAGGGGTTAAATTGGGATTTGTTATGTGGGGGGGCTCTCCCTAGGGGGGACCGGGGGTAGGCCCCCCAGGACAATTTTTTTTTAAATAAACCATTAAATGGCACTTTCTGGAGAGTTTTGTGCAGAGAAATCAAGTTTTACATGATATGTGCAAAACTGCAAGTTATAAGAGCCTATACTGCCACATGAAGAGACAGTGCAGCATATGACAGTAGCAACAGCTGAGAAGATCACACAAACTTCCTTCTCCCATTCTCTCTCTTTACTACTAATACTACTACTACTACTACACACACACACACACACACACACACACACACACGGCGCCGAGTGGGGCTCTCCGATGCTCGGAGGCGCCGCTGGAGGAGATGCGACGGCGAGGACCGGTTCAACGGCTTGGTCAGCGACATTAACTCGTAGCGGCCGTTGGAGCTTCCGAGCACCAGGCTTCCACCGCTGCGAACGGGGTTTTAGCTTTAGGAGAAGGCATTTTATCTGTTAATCCTACCGACATGGACACTAAATTAATCATTATGTAGTTGACCCGCAGTGGTGAATTGCCTGCAGTGCTGTGCGGGTTGTTGCCGTGTTCCGGTTGTTCTCATCTCAGCTCCGCCGAGACAAAATAGACATGCCATTTCAAAAATCTTTAATTTATTGTCAGAAATATCATGTTTTCAAAAGCATCACTTTCATCAAATTTTCTGTGACATATTTCCAGTAGGCAACTGACTGCAAGCAGGCAGAGCCGGACACAAGCAGGCTTATATGCAGGCCTGAGCCCCGGAAAGCCCCGGCCCAATTTAACCACTAACTGGAAGTAGACTCCCATCCATTTGGCAGTTTGAGAGGAAACTTATCCAACAGCACTGCATTAGATTTCATCAGTGATTATGTCGTTTATCCTGCTTGACATTCACACAGTGCATTAAATAGTTTGGTTCTATTCAGAGGAATGTTATATGTAGGCTAGATTCAAACTATCTTGTGAATCAAGTTAAAGGGATATTTCACCGTTGGAAAGATGAATATATCTTTAAATTGGGTCACTTATGTAGTAGAAATGTGAAACTATTTTAGAAATTGGTGGCTTCTAGGCCGAAAAAAGCCAGAAAATATGTTCTTGGCTCATGTGGATGAAAGACACCAAATCCCAGAATGCACTTGCTTCGCTGCTTTAGCTCTACTCCCAAGCCACGCCTACCATTTACAGACAGACAGACAGTGAGACAGTCAACTCAACTCAAGTGTGTTTTATTGTCATTTCAACCATATACACGAAACAACGTTTTCACCGTGGCGCGTGTGGTTACACAATTAAAATATATAAAAACGACATACGAAACTGGCTACATTTAGTGCACACACATTATATGCTCCGTAAAGTTCAGCTAACAGATAGCTACTAGCATTAGCGCTTGGTGGGCTGTAAACACAGCCGTTAATTTGCGTGGAATGTAGAATGGTCGGCATTTAACAGTCACAAACAGTTAGTTGGATACAAGCACCGCATTTCTGCACCAGGCAATCCATGTTAACACAGCCCACCTCCACTAGTCTTACCCGGCAACAGAGCAGCCGGCCTGGTAGCTGGATAGTCCTACCGTACTGTTGTTCTGCCATGGTTCCACAACAACAAAAACACAGCAGTCTCTGAACTTGCGTTGGGAGTTTCGTTGAAGTTGGATGTAGTCCAGTTTGTTGTCTAATGAGTGGACACTTGCTGGCAGGATTGATGGAACAGGTGGCCAGCTAGCGTTAGCTTTCCACCGGCACACTCGTTCAACGTTCCCCGCTGATCATGTCCCTTTACCGGCCAGATGCATCAAGCAACACCGCTGGTCTCCATAGCCGGCGGGCGAAACTTGCGTAGTGTGTCGAGTATTCCATCTGTAATAAAGTTTCCTGCATATTCTCCGATCTGTACTAATGTATCCCGGTGGTACACATGTGCGGTAGTTTGAATGCACATAATTGTTAATTAATTGTTAAAATTTCCTTCGGGATGAATAGATCTATCTATCTATCTAAAAGTTTTCTGCTGAGAAGCCAGTAGCGAGGATTCAAGATGGCTGACGCTCGTTTTGCTTAGGCAATACTCTGAGAAAGACGAAAGTCCAACCCCCTATGGGCGGGTTGAAAACATACGGAAGTAGCTCCTACTACTGGCTGTAGTCCATTGCCTCTGGGCAAAAAATCTTCCAATGACGCAAAAATGTTCCTTTTTTACGTCATCGGAATATTTTTTTCCAGACACACAATACAGAGATCTCTCGTCTGAGGGGGACATGAGGGAGGGGAGGCACGGTCATTCAAACTACCGTGTATCTGTTGATACAAAGCTTAATGCTAAATCGGTGAAGTATCCCTTTAATAAAAGCAGAATTATATTAATGAGACCCTCCCTGGCTGTGAAGAGAGGTCATGGTTTTACAATGGGAATAAAAGTTGTAGTATTGCTGTTTTACTTTGAACATATATATATATATATATATTGCCCGGCATGTCACATTTAGCATGTTGTGTGTCAGTGAGAGGGGAGGACCTGCTGTTACAGTAGGTTTGCACTAGTTAGCCAGCCCAGCTTGCTAAAATTAGCACAGATTCATACAACATGTTACATTGTGCTTTTTAACACCTGCTGAGTTATATATTCCAGCAGGCGCATCTGCACCGCGGCCACTCAAGACAATGCTTGTGATTCCACCAGCCACGACGCAGCCATCCCAGTATGTTAGTGTTGTGTTCGTCTTGCAATTTTACTGTAGAAAGGGGTACATAATGTTAGGTGCATTTCTTTCTTGTAATTGTTCCATATGTAGTGACAGGAAATGACTCATAGCAATGGCACTGTAAACCCAGATTTAGTAATCAAACTTTTTAGTGGTCACTACATATTTTTTCATGTTTTGTTAAAAACCACATTCATTACTAAATCACATTAGTTGTTTGTAATAATCAGCTTAAGTATGCAGTGCACATATTATATTAAGCAGATAACTAAGGATGTCAAATTGGAAGTTAGAAGTTAGTTTCTGTATGGAGGGGCGAGATCATTTGAACTGTTCTGCTGAAGCGATGCAAAGGCTCATGGGAAAAAAAATTCTGAATGTTTCTCTCCTGGTTAAAGTGTGTTTTAATAATGTTCTGGGTGTGCATTTATGTTTTCTGGGTTTTAGTTTTTGTATGGTTGATTTAGTGTTCATGTTTATCTACATTTATTGTTGCACCATGACCGAGACCCAGGTGGGGACTGATGGCCTCTGGGCAGTGAGAAAGTGAACAATGGCATGTACACCTTTTGGAAACTTCTATCTCTTGCTTGTGTGAATTTTTCCATGCAGCACATCACATTTAAAAATTACAATGTTCAATGTGTTTGTGTCATTTTTTTGTTTTTAAAGAGTAGATGTATTGAATACTTTCTTCTTCAAATCTAACTTTTGTAAAGGAAAACTTTTGTTTGAACAAGTACAGTAGTTAGTATTGATAGGCAGTCTAATGTTTTATATTTGTTAGTTTCTTTGCACGTTTAAAGCTATAGTGCATAGTTTCTGTCTACCAAGTGAGGAATTCTAAGTAATGACAACAAAACTTTTTGTGCATTTACATGATAAAAGCCCTCCATGATCATGCATCATGCCCACCCCTCCTTCACGCAGTTGCTAGTAGCCAAGGAGGCCATGGAGGATTAAAAAAAGTGAAGGTCGCCGGACGACACCAGTTTCTGAACATAGCCATACTTAGAAATACAGAGAGAGTTTTGTGGAGCTGATAGCTTTGTATCAACTCATTTGGCAATGGCTTGAATGTAACGGATGTTCATTAATATAAAAATGTTACGCACTAAAGCTTTAACTTAACATGCTTATTTTATTTTTAGTAATGACTACTAATGTAAACTTGATTTGTAAGTCGACACATCAACTTACTGTTAATGCAACTTGACCTGTTAAATTTCACCTTGTGTAAAAACTTAGACAGTTTTAGGCAACGGGTTTCCACGCAAATTTCTAGTAAAGTCAACTAATTCTGGATAACAGTGTGTGACCTCAGCAGTCTCTTACACTGTTAATTGGATAGTTAATGTATAGAGTCACAAAGTAACAAAAGTGCTCAAATCACAGATTTAGGGTTTCACAATTGGAGAAAACATTCAGTGGACATTCAGTTGCCTCTTGTACTTTAAGTGATATAACAAACAATCTTTTGGTGCACCTAGTGTTGCTAATCTTCTTGATTCAAGTGTCCCGACAATTTTATATAAAGCATAAGTTCCTGTTTATCTCACAGTTTGAGAGGAAAGAGGGTTGAATGAGTGCATGACGCTGGGCGCCCTGCCTCACTGGATCAAACATGTTTGGAATTCTTGGCTTCTCACCAGGAGAAATGGCTTTCATTTTTATGATCACAATCATATAACTTCTTGTTTGTGTCATCAGCTTGGCCCAAAGGGGCACAGACTTTGAATTTTGAAGTAATTTGTTGTATTTGTTGCAAAGCATTTTTTTTCAACAATGCAACTTTTATAGTCTCACTATTGTTTGTGTCATGGTATGTTATTGATTTCTGTATTTTATTTTCATTTGCAAAAGAGTAAGCAATAAAAGAAGCTCTAAACACTTTACATGTGGCAGTTGGGTGCTCACACGCACACTTCAATTCAGCAGATCACATTAATATGTTAACAATTTGCACAAGCACACATCCCTTCAGCTGTTGATTTGTGGTTCCTCTGTATGGCAGTCATATTGCGTAAAAGAGAAAGATCATAGCAGTGCAGAGCTGTTATGATGTGCTTGGCCAGTAGCCTGTGTTAGGAGGAGTCGTGTGGTTCTGTCGAAGTGACCAAAGAGATTTTCTGTGATTTTCATTTCCAATTTGGCGTTTTTATGTGGCTTCAGAGCTTATGTAACTGCCTGGCCAGTGGCTGCTGTTACATCAGCTGCAACAGGACAACAATGTCCTTGGAGTTGCAAACACAGCTGAAGTCACTCTGAGCAGCACATGTTGGAGTGTTACAGCAGCTAAATGGTGCTTGACTGTTTTCTAGGACATTATGGACACATTATTAATAGTTGGGATTTGTTTTAATGGGCTTCCATCGTCATCAGATAGGCCCAGAGGTTCAGAACTCTGGTATTTCTCCTGTATTAGCTTCTCTGCATTGGCTTCCTGTAAAATCCTGGATTGAATTTAAAATCCTTCTCCTGACCTACAAAGCTCTCAATGGTTGGGCACCATCATATCCTAAAGAGTTCATATTACTCTATTGCCCCACTAGAGCACTGCGAACCCAAAATGCTGAGTTACTTGTGGTTCCCAGAGACTCCAAAAGTAGAATGGGAGCCAGAGCCTTCAGCTATCAGGCTCCTCTCTATGAAACCAGCTCCCAGTCTTGGTTTTGGAGGCAGACACCATCTCCACATTTAAGAGTAAGCTTAAAACTCTCCTCTTTGATAAAGCTTATAGTTAGGGAGTGAGGAGTGCCTAGACCGGCAGGGGAGGGTGTGTAGCCAAAGGCACGGCACACCCTCTCTTCAACTCTGCTTCTCTTAGTTGTCGGATTCATCTAACAGCCCTTTGTTGGGTGGTTCAGGTTTGTCTTGGACCAGCTCTTAGTTATACTGCTATAGTTTTAGACTGCTTTGACACACTGAGCTCATCTCTCTTTCCATCCATGTGCATTCATGTACCAGTAATGCTGTTACTAACTTCCCCGGTGCCGTTGTGTTTTCTCGCCTCGCAGATTTCCTTGTGTAACCTGCAGGTTAATTTGCCCTTGTCGCGCCCACACATTTGGCCAATGCAGCGAGTGCACAGATCAGTTCCCCGGATATAAATACTAGTAGCAAATCTTTCGGGTGCAAGGTATGTGGAGTGCGCTTGTGATGGTAGCGTTACCTCGTTTATTTTATGTCATTTAAGTTTGTGAAATGTATTCCACAGTGTGTTCCAGAGAGATGTCTCCGTGTGCTGTGCTGCTCATGCGCCAGTTAGGATTAACTCGTTGAGGTCCAGCGTAAATCTTCGCTTGGGGCCGAGAGTTTACGATGTCCTATGACTGGTCGGAGCATTGCGCACAGCTGAGCTAAAACATTTAGTACGTTGTGGTTGACTTATATGCCATTTTAAACAATGGTTACCAACCCATGTCTTTGTGTACCTGCAGAGCAGAGAGTGTCACTGCTGCTTTTTGCCAGTTTAGATTTGTGCACAAGCCGGCTCGATTCTATTATTTTAGTTTTTTGTTTTATTGACTTTTACCTGGGTTGTATTGACAGCCTTTTGATTGTTTTAGTTGACAGTTACAGCAATTTTGGCCTTAGTGTTTGTTTTTAGTTTTACTTTAGTTTGTAATAACATCAATTGTGGACTTGCCTGTGTTTGAGGGAACATCTGGTCTATCACCTTCACTTTCTGTATAGACATATTTATCTGTATGCTGTTAAATGTAATGTCTAATGTAAAGCACTTTGAGTTTAATTGTAATGAAAGGTGCTACATAAATAAAATTGACATTTGCAAAATACAGAGCAGTTAAATAAACACAATGTGCACACTTTATACTTTGTTATATGTTTGGCATTGGATTGTATAATGACTGCTGCTTATCTGCACTATTGTGTTTTGTGTTTTGTTCTGAGCTGAAACATAAACCATAAAGTCTTCAGTGTGACAGACTAGCAGAGCTATCCAGGTTTGGCAGGTACCCTCAATTCTCTTTCTTTCTTCCCTCCCTCTCTCTTTCTTTCTTCCCTCCCTCCCTCTCTCTTCTCTCTCCTCTCTCTCTCTCTCTCTCTCTCTCTCTCTCTCTCTCTCTCTCGCCTCGCTCCTAGCCAGCTGTGAGCCTGTCCAGCCAGTCAGCGTGAGACATCTGGGATGCATTGGACCTGTGAGAGAGGAGAGAGGGCAGCTGGAACCTATCAGTTATTGTATTACAGGGTAGCCCAGAGATCAGCAGATCTGTTCAGTGTGTTTGGGATTTGACCTGTCCTGAGCTCTGAACTCATCCACTGTCTTGAAGAGAAATGATGACAAGGTCCAAAGGAAGGGTGATGATAAAACTGTTTACAAACTGATCTACTGTAGGTTCACTTGTTATGGATTGCACAAGTTATTCCAAGACATGGAATAATGCAGGTTTGAGCTTTAGGAATACTGTCTTTTATTGAGTCTTAAAAAAGGCCTTGTCAAACACTACAAACACATTTCTTAACTCTGTTTAAGGTTGTTGTGCAGCATCATAGGGTGGGGTACGTATTTGTACTGTTTTGTGTATTGTTTGTATGTAAAATAAAAAAATACATGACTAGTGAATGTATACTTAAACCAGACATGGATATTTAGTGGATTGCTTTTCTAAAGACTTGCTCTTCAGAAAGGTAATTGTAATTTGTTAGTATGAACTACATTCTAAAAGTCTAAAGAGCACCCAATGAACAATCCTAATTACTTCAGACAGAAGCTCAAGGATACTATGGAATCAAACATTGGGACTCAGCCAATGAATGAGTCCAATATCACTTTTCAGCAGCTTTTCCCTTCTCCTTCACCCAAACAGAGTCAACATCTGTGGACAGGTTAAACCAGGTGTGGCCTGTCCTGGGCCCAGGAAGCCTGGGGTTAGATTTGGAGCTTAATGCAGGGGGACAGGTGTGTTTATTGGGGGGCGCTGATGCTAATGTGGCCTGACACCAGGAGCCTACGGTGGTGATGGGGATATTTGGACATGCCTGTACCCTGTAATCCTTTTATGCTTGGCCTTTTCAGATGGGAAGTGTAATGAGTAAAAATGATGTGTCAGAAAATCACCTGACAAGCATTTTTTTTTTTTTAAATATCTGCCCTCTGGCAGCGTCTTGCTATGAAACTCCAAACACACCTGCCTAAAGGCATCTGACACCTGCAGTGGCTGAGACATAAGTATGACACTAAAATGTCAAAGTGGATGGGGTTATGGGTAAGACTTGTCAATGAACATTAAAGTAATTTCAAATGATAGTGACTGTGGCCATAATTTGACTAGTGCTTTTGGACATGCAGACAATATCATTTTGTTCTGGCACATAAAAGAAATTCCAAGCCAGCATGTCCCACTGTGAAAAGCAGGGGATAACAAGGAACTGGAGTTCACATGGACAGTACTGATCTTGAGGGGTTTGAGTTGTGGGCAGTCAGAGATTGTGGTGTTGGTTTTCAGTGATTTTAAGAGAACAATATGTATCATCCCTGCCAGAAATCAGGACCCACCCAGAGATAATGGAGCAAAATGCAATGATTCTCAAGTATGCAGTCTCCTACCCAGATACATTTACACAGACAACCCCTCCTACAACACATACATATACATACACACACACACACACACACACACACACACACACACACACACACACACACACACACACAGTTGAACCCAGCTTCCTGACATTTAATACACATGTTTTGCTTGTATGAAATGTCATATATTCTCACAAATCTCAACTGTAAAAATCCTTGCTGGTGCCCAACACTAAATTCATGTGTGAAATACGACACAGCAATTCCAGGCGAAGGTGTCCAAGCTCAACTCCATGACCTTTCACCACCACCAATCCACGCTATGAATTTACAGCTAGATTAGTGTTTCGGATTTCATCCCTCCCATTGTATTCTCTCTCATGTCTGGCCAACCAACCAAAAGCCTTTTATTCACATACTGCTTCCATATGCTCAATAAATGCCCTGAGCTATTGGTATCATGGCCTAAAATGCAGAGTGGATGATGTTGGCACTACAGGGCCTACTGTAACTCTGTAAAATACAATTTGTTCATGCCTGCTAATGTAGCCGTTTCCTTGCATGCAGTGAGTGAGTGACTTTTTTTTTTCCCAGAAGAAGGAGGAAACCGTTGTGTTTGTTTCTTTTTTGGGTGACCCCGTGTTGCTCTGTTGCTCCCTGTGGTTCCCAGACTGCTTGCTTTGTGCTCCGACCCATCTTTCAGTTTTCTACTTCTCCCCCGGTCACAGTACATTCATTTATTATGTCATCCTCAAATTGCAGTTTGGGTTTTAGTTTGCTTTCCAAATAATCAAAAATCATTGAGGCAAGATGCTGTCCAACACAGTGACTCATTGTTTTTCGAGTGCAAACAGCACACTAGAAGTGTGTATTAATCACTGGTGACAATGACAGAGATGAGGCAATGCAATCCCTTTGTATGTTCATTGTCTTGCTGAAGGAAGCTTTTGTGTATGTGTCATAACCAGACCACCCAACACAATGCCACTGAGAACGCCTGAGTGACTTAACAGACAGAGATCAAATACTCAGTTTGGATGTAACACAAATGCTTAAAGTTGAACTGAAATGACAATAAAATTATTTCTGTAACGCTAGTAGTCAGGGCACTGGTAAAGTAAAAATAAATTGCTATTTCTATACCACTAACAAGGCTCAAAATACCACCACACTTCCACAGTAGCATAATGAGGGTCCCTACATGTAAACCGAAGCATTGAGAACTTTGTAAGTGTACAGACAGTTTATTAAAAAGAGTTTATAAAGACTGTACCGTTCGCGTATACAGGCAGGCGCCATCTTGGGAAAACATTCATGACCAGTCATGACCAGTCGAACCACGAACGCCGTGCTTGAGCTATGCTACTGGTTACTGGTTGCATGGCAGTCGTGGTTGGACTGGTCGAGACCAAGATGGCGCCTGCCTGTATACGCAAACAGTACTGTCTTTATAAACTATCTTTTTACAAAGTTCTCAAAGCTTCGGTTTACCTGTGGGGACCCTCATTATGCTACTGTGTAAGTGTGGTGCTATTTTGAGCCTTGTTAGTGGTGTAACATGAGGGTTCGGTATGTGGTGGTGGATCACTCTTTATGAGAATAAACAGCAGGATGGAGATGGATAACTTTCTCAAGCGGTACTTTACTTAACACCACTCACAACAACACTTCCTTGTTCCACGTGACTGCACTAACCAATCAGAAGCGAGAACTTAGACTGAGGTAAATGTGAGGGAATCAGAGAGGCAGATTCAACAGAATATCCTGACTGTGTTAAATATGTAAACATGTAAATATGTAACTAATAATTGTGTAACATAAATATGTAAATGATTAACTGACTAAACATTGTAAATACATTTCTAGTAAATTAACTCACATATAAATTATATTAAATTCTTAACCTTTCAAATATGAATTAACTCCACTTCTAAACCTTACAGTGGTATAGAAATAGCAATTTTTTTTTTATACTTTACCAGTGCGTTACAAGCTAATTAGCGGTTAGTGCTAAAACTGGTCATATTCGATTAGCATGAAAACATATCCCAGAGAACGGTCGACTCAGTACCCGTGTTATTAACCCCTAGGTTCATTTTGCGCTGGAATTGTTCTTTAACTCCTAGCATTACCGTTTCTACAGATATGATCATAAAAAGGTTTGATCCTCTTTTGAAAAATGTAAAAATATGCACAATAGGTGCAGCATTATAAATGTTTCTTTACACAAAATGTGAGAACAGCTTAGCCATTGGACTTGCAAATCATGTTCCCCCTCCTTTGCATATAAATGCACATCCTCTCAGGAAGCTGACTTTGCACCATCCTTTCACTTCGAGACTATCTGATTCCTGCAGCTCCGGGGCCGCTGTGGGAAACCTGGGAATCTTGGAATTCCAGAATTCCAGATTAGTTCCCTTTCCTTCCAGGAAATATCTCAACTTCATTGTTTTTCTACTTACCCTTCCCTCTGTGTCTTATAGGTCAGATGAGTATTTTTGAAATGATCCAGTTCAGCACTGCTCTTATATCAAAGTCACAGGTGGAGACCTGTCCTGCAGAGGGGCTGTTAGACTCACTGTCACACAGCTCACTGACTCACAAACAAATCGTGACCCATGCAGCTATTTTTTTCACCTGCCAGACACTCCTGGATTCATCATTGCAACTATACACATGCAAAGTTGATTGTTCTAATTATTCACCAATGCAAATTGACAAGTTGGCTTCCCCCACAGAGTTGACCTCTTAAGACACCCAATCTGTGTTTTGGACCACCAAGGTCCTGTCGTCAATTTGACCTTTGACCTTATTGTTGACTATTAGTTTAGCCACTGCTTCCTCTCTCTCTCTCTCTCTCTCTCTCTCTCTCTCTCTCTCTCTCTCTCTCTCTCTCTCTCTCTCTCTCTCTCTCTCTCTCTCTCTCTGTCTGTCCCTGAGGTTTATTTATGTCCTTCTAACTCTGACTTACTCGCTCCAAGAATCTGTTATCCTTTCAGTCTTCACCTTAAGTGTTACATCTTCTCTCCTTTTTATTTCTTCGTTTGACCTTCATTTTGCAGAATTCTTTTTACCATCTCTGTTCATCTCTTTTCTCTGTCTTTCTTTAATGAGGCCATCTATTATAATTACCGTATTGACGGACAATTGAGTGCCACTCTGTTGTTCTCTCCACAGCTCCTGCAGTTGCTATGGTGAAACAGTGACCGCCTGGGTCAGATTCAGCACAGTTCTCTACCATCTCGTTTTGAGGTCTGAGGTTAAAGGGAAACTTTGGCGAGTTTCAACCAGCTTTGTATCATTACAATTTGGGTAGTATATGCATATGTACAATGTCTAACTTCCCTCCAAGTTGCTAGCTCCCAGAGCTCCCCGCTCATTTGCCAGCGAAAGTCGCCAGCTGGTGAGGATAGCGGCACAGAACTGTCCCATGCTGGGGGCAACTGGTGGTGTTGATGTGGTCAATGTGCACTGATGGAAAAAGAAGTGGAGTCAGTGCTGCATCAAATTTCACAGTGGCTGAAAAGAAACTGAAAAAAAAAAAAAAAAAAAAATCCAGCAGGGCGAAACGGACGTCTGAGCATAGAGTAAGTGCAATAGCGACAGTGTTTTTGAAGTGGCCTGGGAAGGCAACGAGTCCAGTGCATTCTGGTTGTTGTTGTTTTCTACCTTTTGCAAAAGTGAATACCACAGCTCATTTTCTCAGTTTTCTCTAGACATAGGACCAATTTAAAAAACATTTGTACCTTTTCTACTACTTAGACAGCCCAGTGTTATGACAATATCTTTCCAGTGGTAAAATACTTCTTTAAGCTGATCCATTAAGGTGGAGGTAACAGAAATGATGAAATAATGATCCACTATTTCTCCAAATGGCTTCTCGCCGAGTGGAATTCCTAATTATCCAAGCAGGTATTCCCAAGTTCTCAATACGATTAGAGGGATGTATGTGTACATGTGAGAAGATGGAGAGGCTGCAGAGTCCTAGTCACTAGAGTAGTGTAATGGAGGTCTAACAGAGTGCAAACACACAGTAAATCTTGTGTCACAAAGCACATTGGCCAGATTATATGAAAAATACTTGACATACATCTGGTTAGCCTCTGTAATAAGGTGAGGGTGTGTTTAAGTGTTGTGATGTGTTTTAGGACAACAGTGACATTGATTCTGATATATGGACAACCAATAGTATTTACTGAGGCCGTTATTCTTGGGCCTCAATTCATCATTGGTTAATATGACAGAAATGGCTGACCCCTGTGTTCTTAGAATGGTGTGATGGCAATGCTGACATACAGTAACTCCTTGTGAGAACCTTACTCTGGCAGCCTATATTTTATAATGGGGCTCTGTCTAGGATGACATCAGAGGCTGGTTGAAAAAATACTCTGATCATAGATTGGGTCTAAGAAAACATTTGGACTCTATGTAGAGCTGCATAAAAAATTCAACGTTTTCCATACTTACTTAAAATAGAAAACAAAGACAAAAGCACAACATGAATTGAACATTATGATCTCAGAGTTTGTTGTTTCCAAAACTGTACTGGATATATTTTTGTATACTTTTTGGTCTTGCCAAAATAGCTTTTTCTGTATTCTAACCAAGACATAAGACACACCCATGTCCAAGACTGCATTTATATTTCGGTTTATTGAGGTAAAAAAAAGCCAAAGAGTGACTTATAATAAACACAAGTAGAATGCACACAGGAAGAATCAAGATATCAGTAAAATTAATTTACACCTGCATCAATCTGGTTTTACCGAAATTGAATCAGTCAACCCAAACTGACCACTGTTATAAACCACTATACCCTAGTAGTTTAGTTAGTTTTATTGTAGGTTCAGTGCATTTCACATTGAAATCAAGCAGTTTGAGACACACAATTCTGGGTGACACATTGTCAGTGATAGTCAAACATAAAAACTAACACATATTGACACAGCTGGCTGTTTATGATGGCAACAGAGAGGTAAACTGAGCAGATAAACAAAGATACACAAGGTCTGAGATAGAGGCTGACTCTGTAGCCTGATGGTCAAACAAAAGCCAGATGCTATCCTGGCTTCCCATATTAGTTCCTTATTATTTATTAACCTCACTCATGGTTCATGCCAAAGATTTCCAGAAAATTTACTTCCCACTAGTCCGTTGCATCCAGTTCTTCATAAACCAGATGAAATCCAACCCATCATTTTAATTCAATTCAATTCAATTGTATTTAAAGTGTAAAATCATAACAGGAGTTATCTCAGGACACTTTACAGATACAGTAGGTCTAGACCACACTATAATTTACAAAGACCCAAGAATTCCTCCCAAGAGCAAGCATTTGGTAGGGAAAAACTTCCTACAGTCAGAAACCTCAGACAGAACATGACTCTTGGTGGGCGGCCATCTGACGCTGCCGGTTGGGACACAGAGACACTGATACAGATATAAAGAAATATGATTAATAATAATTGGTAAATTGGTAAATATATATTGGTATGATTATAGTAACAATAAACATGATAGTACTATAACTATAAATAATAGTTGTAGCAGTGCAGGGCATAGCAGGGTGTCAAGCAGGACCACCATTGCAGCTGCAATCATGATTTAGGTGCCACCCCAATCAAATTGTAACCGGACATGTGGAGGGGTGTTGGCTAAATTGTATAACAGGTAACTTGGCACTTTCACCCAAAGAATAACCAAAGCTTGGGGTTTCAAACCTAATTCTTTGATTTTGACTACTTATTTGTTTTTAATGTTTTAGGGATTGCTATTATTGTCCTTGGGAAAACATTTCATTAGTTGTTACTGCCACATTGTCTCCAGCAAGCAGAACAGAGACCGACCCAAGAGACAGTAGACCACCTGCTTCCAGAGTCCCATCACACCGACACTCCCTCCTCAACCCAGATATGCCTCTCCTCTGTGTCGCATAAAACTCCTGCATATGCTGCACAACCTGGTTACACACACACACACACACACACACACACACACACACACACACACACACACACACACATGCACGCACGCACGCACGCACGCACGCACACACACACACACACACACACACACACACACACACACACAGGCAGGCCTTCAGTCAGTCTCTGTCCCCTGTGCTTTTGTCTGGACAATAGATTGTCTGGAACAATCTATTAAATTGTGGAACACACCTTTATATTGGTCTTTTGGGGGTGTTACCTAAAGCACATTTCATTAAATGTTTTGGACATGCTGTTGTTTTATTTATTACATCGGTCATAAGATAGTGACACCTTTGTCCATTAGAGAAGGCAGTTGTGTGCACACTGTATGTGTGTGCACATGTGTGTGTCAAAACTAATAAATATGGCTCTGAAAGCATGTGTGTTTGCCCATATTCTTAAAGGAACACGCTGACTTATTGGGAATTTAACTTATTCACCGTAACCCCCAGAGTTAGACAAGTCGATACATACCCTTCTCATCTCCGTGCTTGCTGTAACGCTGTCTGACAGTTCCAGCATTAGCTTAGCCCAGCACAGATCCTGCAGGTGACTGGTTCCAGTAATCCTACTGCTCCAAATTGTGACAAAAGTGACAAAATAACGCCAACATGTTCCTATTTACATGTTGTGATTTCTAGAGTCACAGCGTGTACACAAAACAACGTAACATGAGACACAGCCATCTTCTAACCGTAAACAAGCCGGGAACTATATTCTCAGACAGGCTTGCTGCGAGCATATCACTCCGCCAAAGTACTATATTCTTCCGCCTAAGAATATAGTTCCTGGTTTGTTTAGGGATAGAAGACGGCTGTGTCTCATGTTACGTTGTTTTTTGTACACGCTGTGACTCTAGAAATCACAACATGTAAATAGGAACATGTTGGCGTTATTTTGTCACTTATTCGGAGCAGTAGGATTGCTGGAACCATTCACCTGCATGTTCTGTGCTGGACTCATGCCGCTGGAGCCGTCAGACAGCCTTACAGCACGCACGGAGATGAGAAGGGTATGTAGGGACTTGTCTAACTCTGGGGGTTACGGTGAATAAGCTAAATTCCCAATAAGTCGGCGTGTTCCTTTAAGACCCAGTAAATACCTGCTCACAGATGCTCACTTTCACTTTTTTTTTAAACTTTTTTTACAGTCCTTTTACACAAGGGAGGAAGAATAACTTGTGTTGGACTCCAGTATTCAGAAAATGTGCCTTTCGGCTCCACAAGGAAACCATGAAAACAAAATACAAGATGTTCACTCTTTCCTGAAGTTTTTCCTGTTTGCAATCTAAAAGTTTAGGTTTGTGATGGAACTGTAAAAAGAGCAGCAGTGACCTAATGGGACTTGTGAAACCTTTGATCCAGAGTCGGTGAAGCAAATCTAAAATGTGGAACACTCTCTCACAACTATTCACACCACAGGTTTTAAGGTTCCTCTGAGGTTTTTGGTCACCACCGTTTTACAGCATTGCATACTTCACACATTAACTCATATGTTTAGGCTTCGACTAGATGGTGGTGTTCACGTGAACATGTCTGTCCTCCCTGGGATTTCTCCTGGTCTTTTAACAGAAGACATTTGATGTCAGAGGCCCTGTCAAACCAGATGGCCCTTTCATTACTTTTCCCAAATCAGCTTCAGGACCAGAGATGGCAACATATGGGAGCTGCTAATGATATGTTGACATAAATGTAATGAGGAGGAATGCATTTCTGCTGCCTCTTTTTCATATCTAAAACAGATTTGTTTATGGCCACATTCTCAAATATTTTGGAACTCTTCGGTGGCTACATTTATAGGAATCCAAGCAATTACAGAAATTCACTTTTCCTATACTGGTATAGTAAGTGTTTTTTTTAACAGTCAAATTAACACAATAATAACAAGTTAACGCAAATTTGATTAACGCATGTGCATTCTGTGGATTGGGCCCCTGGCCCCTCCGTAGTTTGGGAAATCAGGAGGCAATGCAGCAGTAATATTGTGGATGGCTAGCAGAAACAAACCTCCTTGAGCAGAAATAGATAAAGAAAAGAGTCTTTTGAATGGCAAGTTCAGATTCAATGCCCTTCCTGATGGTTCTCTCGACAAGACTAAAGGTATTTGCATGTACTCTCAATGTGAATTGAGTTACCACCGGAGTATGTCGAGACTCAAATACAACTTGCTGGCCAAGCATCGTAATGTAATGCACGAGGTCTATTGTTTACTGTTGAGCTGCTTAAAAAAATGGGATGTTTAATTAACCTTTAAAAGTATAAATTGGGACACTAAATTGTGTTAGTATTACCAAGTAATGTTACATTCAAGTCAATATGCCCATCTGTTGTTGCATGATGGGCTTGAGTTTGCCATATTATGGTTTCAGACAGTATATGTCATTGTTTTGGATTGTTTCAATAATAATAAACAATTGCATAAAGCAAACATATGTGTCCACTTCCATGTAGATAAGTACGGTGGCCGACAGGGGCAAACGCACTGCAACTTAACAAAACACATACAAATAAACAAAACACACGCAAATTAAGAAAACATCTTCATTAATTTGACAACACATGCACAGCATTCAGCAAACACGTTGCAAATACACACAACACAACCAAATACACAAATGTGCTTCAAATACCGAAACAATGCAAAATGAAAAGCACACAAACCCCAAAAACAAAGCAACAGAAAAACGCTGCATTGAGTTTATACAACAGAAGGCGAGGTTATGTTAGACAGAGTGGATATTTCGTTGCATTTGTTTTCGGGGTTTGTGTGCTTTTCATTTTGCATCCTTTCGGTATTTGCAGCTTTTAATGACTGTTTGCTAATCCCCACCCCTGAACAGGGATTGTCCAATTAATCTTTGCAACCTTAACCAGGCATGGCAGGCCTGTCAAGCTTCAATTTTCTCCACATGCTGAAGTTTTTTTGTGATTGTTGCGGGCAAAAATCCTTAATTATTCGGCACGTTTTTAAAAAAATGCAATGGAATATGCGGGATATTTTGGCAACTTTATGCAATGAAATTGCGGGAACTTGCTAAAACTGCGGTTTGATGAAAAAGAGAAAAAAAAGTGATCCCCCAACACCCTGCTTTTCGATGATGTTCACGTTGTGAAATTACATCACTTCATAATGTTCCCATGGCAACAGGGGAAAATGGCTGCTCTTGTGTGAAGTAAACGCAAAATTTTTCAACTTTCTGTTAAGATATATGTGACTTTTTTGCAATGAAAAAGCTGGGATTTTGAAATCATGCAAGCCCTGCATATTTTGCATGGAAATTGGCAATTTATGCAGCAATTTTTGCAGCTAAAGTGTGGAGTATTTGAAAAAATGTGGTCCCCGCATAAATATGCAGACTTTGGCTGATTATGCATTGAATTATGTGATCGCATAATCGCGTTTTTCTGGAGGGACTGTACAAAGAGTCAGGACGGTGCTGTCATTTTTGTCTTTTACCATTTCCAAAACCAAAAACACCAGCAAAATGTAAGGAGAGCTTTGTCTGCTCTAACATAAGCTACAAATGTTAACATGTCTGGCTACCTAATGCTTGTTACTAACTTAGCTCTGGTGAGCTTATTCCCCGGAATCCTTATGTTTTTTTTCCCTGCAGTTTTCCTTGGTTAAGGGTGGCACCTAAATCATTGTTGCAGCTGTTACTGTGGTCCTGCTCCACGCCCTGCTACGCCCTGCTACGCCCTGCAGTGGCCTGCTACGCCCCTGCAGTGGCCTGCTACGCCCTGCTACACCCTGCTATGCCCTGTAACATCCTGCTATGCCTTGCTACATCCTGCAGTGCCCTGCTATGCCCTGATACGCCCTGCTACGTTCTGCTATGCCCTGTATTGCCCTGCTACGTCCTGTAATGCCCTGCAGTGCCCTGCTACGCCATGAACTACTACAAAAACTACTATTTCTAGTCATAGTTTCATTATCTTTATTGTGACTATAATTGCCACTGTTCATCACACCCCCAACCAGCACCATCAGACACGTGTACCAAGAGCCTGGGTCTTACCGAGGAAAACTAGAGTACACTTTAAGTCATTGTACTGTAGGCCTACTGTATTACTAGGCTAACTAGCCATACCCTGCAAAACAAGATGTCTTTTACATGAATTATCAACTGGTGAGAAAGCCTTTTTGCCTGGGACATGCAGCTTTAGCCTTCATCTGTTAGCATGATATTATGTACTGTATTGCCAAGTGGCCTAATAGCATATATTCAAGACCTTATTACATGGCGAGTCAGCCAGACATTCTTTTTAGCCAACTCAGAGTAAATGTTAATTACCTAGCTAGCAGTTGTCATTATAGTCGACAAAATTGATTAGAATTAGCTAGCAATGCCTGCTTTTGTCGGCTTCTGAAGTTAAGGACTGAATGTTTCAAAACTTTTGGAGTTATAAATCTGCTGCTGTTGTGCGTGCAGTGTGAGAACGGAAAGAAGAAGCAATCCTACAATAAATTCTTTCTGTGGGAAACCTTATGAGATAGGAGTTTATTGAACTCGATGGCAATATTTGTGGCTGTAATTTGTGGTGTGGTTAATTTATATACGTCATAAGTGGTTTCTATTGTTTTAGCCCTCTTACATAGAATCTCTGTGGAGGAATAGATAATGATTCAGCAGAAAAGCTAAACACATTTTCACTAAACTCATCCTAAAAGTACAAGGAAAGAAAAACATGATGATCGACACTGATATTTCAAGTCAGAAACACTTCAGTGGCCTTATCAGTTGAGGCAAGAGAGGGAAACACAAACAGCAGGACAGAAGGGAGGTGGAATGCAGAAGAATGTTTTGTGATGTACAGATTCCTGAGATCACATGTAGCTGTAAGCAGCGACTGCATGTGTGAAAGAGCTCTTTGTCTGCAGCCCAGGTTCTTGGGTTCAGCTAATCAAATGGATTAGAAACGGCTTTGAAAGTCCGCCCATCGGAATTGGCCAGCCGCACAAAAACAAACACACTGTAGTGGCTGCAGCCTTCCACTTTCACTAAAGTGCTTGTTTGTGTTTGTGCACAGGGACGTGCAGAGACATTTTGGGCAGCAGGGGCTCAAGGAAAAAAAAGGCCTAATATTTAATAAATAAATATTTATATGAAATTTAAACAAAACACTAAATATATTAACACAACTTTGACTACCTTTCCAATGTATCTTATTTCCCTTAACCAATTGTTTAATAGTTATAATAAATACTCTAAATACTCTTATTATACAAAATAATCAGTTCACACAGATACTTTTTAGTATTCACCAGGTTAATCACAAACAGCAAAGGAAACTCTGTCACATGTTTTCTATGCTACTAGTTTCAAGTATATATTTAGAATGAGTGACTGCATCAAGGAGAGGGACATAGTTTCACTAAGAATTTGTTTATTTAGTAAATAGCAATAAATCATTTTAATTATTTTGGTGCTATTGGAATAAATAACACTTCTTATAAGAAAATCTCAACAAAAATCTTCTCACTTAGCTGAAAAAGGTTGTTGCTGCAGTTTTGTTAATTTTACAGGAAAAAACACTGCACCAATAATGAAAACATTGTTATTATTATATGAGGAGTCTAAGATCAAAATAATGAAGTTACTGTTGAATGCAGGACACTTCTTTCCATGTTTTGGTCAATTTTGAGATTTTGGTCAATTTTGCTTCCATGTCTTCTTTTACTCTAATTGAAAGAAAACATATTTAATACATATTTAGATGGTATTTGTTTTAGGCTGCATCTGTAGATTTCTTCTGAATTAATCTACATATTTATACCTAACATTTAAGGGGGAAATAATCTTAATTCATTTACTGGGGAAGTTTTGTGCTCATAAGTTTTAGTTATTTTGTTTACCTCCAGTGCCTTGTCAAATGTATGCAAATTATCGCATTTTAAATAGTTAACTCCTAATTTGCATATCAATGTGGAGATTGTGATGACGTTATTTGACACAGATTTTACTGTTGCTGTTCACCTGGAGTGTCTCCATTAAGTACAGCATTGCAGAGGGAGAGAGGGAGACAGGGAGAGAGAGAGACAATATAGGTATTATTTATTAATAAAAATAAATAAAAAAATAAAAACATGCATCCAGAAAAAAGGGCACTTTCTCTCCAGGAGGAAAAAGGGAAGATGCTTAAGGCCCTTGTGATGTCTATGTGTGCATGTGCCTGTTTGTGCATGTGTGTCTGAATACCAGTGCACTGGACTGGATGACTCTTTGTGTTCTTGTCTGTGTGTGAGAGCTATAAACGGGGGTCCGTTTGTATACATATTCAATCAAATAAAGCAAACATGTCCTTCAAATGCTGATTAGAAGCTCCCTGATTCATTTACAAGAATGAAGAAGAAGAAGAAGAAGAAGAAGAAGAAGAAGAAGAAGAAGAAGAAGAAGAATGTTTGGACAGGATAATGACATTGTGCTGTTACTTTTCTAACCAGACAGTCCAATGTGTTGTCTATATTGGTTTCTGGCATTTTTATAAGATCCAGATCTCATTATTCTCCATCCCTTCCAATGCTTTCAAGTGCAGCATCTGTTTGTAGTGTGATGTCAAACCTAATCAGAGGGTATTATGCACAGCTAAATGATGTAGATTGAAATGTTTCAGGATGTTTTCAGAAAAGCTTCTGCTTCACCTTGATTAATTTATATTTGAGACAAAACACTTGGGGCTTTTGTACCATTTCCAGACGAACCAGTAATTACACACATTCATACCCAGAATAGGCTCAATCTCACAGCTATTGTTTCAGGCAATACTACTGTTGTTTTCATCTTTACTTTATTTGATTAGGGACAATGCACAAAAAACATTAGTCTATAAAAGAAGAGATGTCATGTGCCAGGTTATAGCAGAAAATGCTAATTTCCACCCGCAGTCCCTGGACAGGTTGATGTTATACTTACAAAAATTCATAAAATATATGCACAATAATACATGAAAGCATTACTTCACTCACATCATAAAAACTCTCTCCACTTCAGGAATCTATCACTCACTCACTCACAGTTTACATCATTTATATCACAGTCATTCAGTGCGTACAAATTTGCTTTGATAATAACCACTGTTTGGTCAGGCGTGTAAAAGTACTATAATTTGTGCATGAAATAATTTCGTTTGGAAGAGTGTTCCAAAGGCTTGCTGCTTTATAAGAAAACGATTGTTGACCATATGTGGTTCTACGTCTTGGAACGCTGCACTCTCCTCTGGCTGTCGACCGTGTGGCTCTAGAGATTCTCTCCGAATTCAATGTGACAAATTTTCTCAAAGGGGGAGCAGCGATATTATGAATAATTTTAAATAGAGCAGAAATGTGATGATATTTAATAAGGTTTTCAAAACTCAAAATGTTATATTTATTTTGAACTTTACAGTGATGATACTGGCGAGACTTTTTAACCTGAATTTTTACAGCCCTTTTATATAATGATTCAGGTAATTTAACAATGTTTTACACGCCTGAGACCAACTAGACATGCAATACAGAAGATGTGGAACAATCATAGTATTGAGGTATATATATGAGGCTTCAGTAGTTAATGAATTTCTAATATGTTTATAATTCATCAAATTAAATTTCAATTTATTACCAATTTGTTTTATGTGACTTTTAAAACCAAGGTTCAAATCAAGTACTAGACCTAAATATTTTGTTTCATTTACATTTTTAATTGTTAGTCCATTTACTTGAATTTCTTGAGTTAGTTGTAATTTACGTTTATTTGAAAAAAACATTTTATCAACGTTTAAGGTCAGACAGGACGTCTGCAACCATACTGCAACTTTTTGCATCTCTTTTGATAATTTGTCAGCAACCTCCAGCTCAATATCCCCAAAAGTGAAGATCACCGTATCATCAGCGTACATGATTACGTCAACGTCCGAACACACTCTAGGGAGGTCATTTATATAGATGCTAAAAAGCAAGGGTCCCAAAATAGACCCTTGCGGCACTCCCATCGAGGTGGCTTCACTAGTACACACTGATGTCGGTCGCTCAAATAAGATCTTATCCAGTTTTGAGTGTGCTCAGAGAGACTATATTGATTTAATTTTCTGTAAAGTATCTGGTGATTGACAGTATCAAAAGCTTTACGCAGATCAAGGAATACTGCTCCCACCACCCTTCCCTGATCCACATATGCCCTTTCCAGGAAGTAACAACAGGCAAAGTCTGTTGAGTATTTACGTCTAAAACCAAATTGCATTGGATTTAAGAGAGATTGTGAGTCAAAGTGGGCGGTAAGTTGCTCCGCCACAGTCTTCTCGAGCACTTTTTACAGCTGGGAGGATGCTTATTGGACGATAATTATTCATGTCTTGTTTGTTTCCAGACTTAAATATAGGGGTGACAAAAGTTTACAAAAGTAAAGTTTTTTAGGAGAAACTTTTAGGTAAAACTGCAAAAAAGCATCAGAAAATCTAGGAGGATTACTGACACTACTTTATGAACCAAGACGTCAGCGTATCAAAGGAGAAGAACTGGCTCATCAGTGAGGATGCAGATTGTAACACTGGTCCTGATCCCAAGGCTTGATTAGTCAGCTCTCCCAAACTGGGAAACACCAGGACTTTCCACTCAATCTACTCCACGTGCTTGTGTGTGTTTTTATTTTCTTTCCACTGTGTTGAGGAGTTTCCACTGAGTGTTTGCTTAAGAGAAGAAAAGGTCAAATTGCAGGACTCAACTTACCCTCGTGCTTCAGTCATGGAATCGCAGATGTCTTTGTCTCTTTGCTGCTCGCATTAAACTCTGTTGGGTTTTTACACACTATCAAGCATGTGTACAAGCATGCAAACACTCACACACACATACACAAACACACACACACACACACACACACACACACACACACACACACACACACACACACACACACACACACACACACACCATTCAACGCCCTGAGCTCCCAGGTGGCCAGCTAACTGCCTGGAAGTGATAAAGTTGAGAGGAAAAATAAGCTTTTTCATCCAAGTAATGGACTGATACAGAACCACACCATCAAAGCCCAAGTGAAGCTGACAAGAAATAAATAGAATAAGCTAAAATGCACTCCTTTTGTCATCACCACCAATAAGAGCTGCAAAATCTTGTCTTTACATTGTGTTACTAATTTGTAAAAAGTAACTGACTAATGTGTGTGTGTCTAATCAACCACAACGTTGCGCAATGGGATGATTTATGGTTGATTGCCATGCAAATTCTTTCTTTTGCTTTCTTTATTTCCAGTATATGATGCAAGATCGCCATAATGAAACCCTGCAGGCACCACAAGATGCAGTTTTCACATGTTCTCACTTTCACTTCCTGTCTGTCCCCCTATTATTGCATTAGGAAATGTAAACGTGTCACTCTGCCTTTACCCCTGATATTCTTTCTGTGTTTACTTGCATGCATCTCTGGTCTGCAGATGTGAGTATTTGTTGGTGGGGATTCTGATGTCTGTCGACCTTACGGAATGAGCAAAGGCAGGGCTAACCAGATAACTGGATCCAAAGCTATTGTCTTTGCTTCGTGTCCTCGTTTAACAATGATGTCCTTTCTGGGAACCATGTAAATCCTCTGGATTATTACTGCAATTCATTATGATTATGTCAGGTTTTGTTTCAATAAAAGTAGATAGGAGGAAAGGACTTTAAATGTGATAAAAAGAAGGAGACAATGAGTGATCATATCATCTTAGGTCCTCTAATTTGGAAAATGTGTCTCACTCCCTCCAGATGTCTGTAATGACGAACTAACAAAATTTTAAAAAGGAAGATATCCTCTCTGTCTCCAGGACCAGCTCTATTCTCTATACGGGAGCATGAAGCTGATGACTTAAGCTCCTGTTCTAGGCTTAAACGGACAATTCAGCATCAACAGAGATGATAATAATAATAATAATAATAATAATAATAATAATAATAATAATAATAATAATAATACATTTAATTTGTATAGCGCTTTTCAAGGACTCAAAGTTGCTTTACAGGGCAAGGTAGAAAATAAAAACAAAACTAAACAAAACAAGTTTAAAACAAGGACCAGACGAAAAGGGAGGGGGGGCGTGGGGCTATGGATAGAAAGGGAGTTTTTCCTTGCCACTGTCGCAATAGCCACTGCTAATGCTTGCTCTTGGGGGAATTACTGTAATTGTTGGGGCTTTGTAAATTATAGAGTGTGGTCTGTAAAGTGTCTCAAGATAACTCTGTTATGATTTAATTGAATTGAATTGATAGGCAGAGGTGAAGAGCAGGGTCTTAAGGCAGGACTGGAAGATGGTGAGGGGATCAGAGGTGCGGCTCTCTTGGGGGAAGGAGTTCCAGAGCCTGGGAGCTGCCCTGTAGAAGGCTCTGTCTCCAAAACTGCGGAGGTTGGACTTGTGGATGGAGAGGACACTGGCTGAGGTGGATCTGAGGAACAGTGAGGGTTGGTAGGGGGAGAGGAGGTCAGTGAGGTATGAGGGGGCCAGATGGTGGAGGGCTTTGTAGGTGAGGACCAGGATTTTGTAGGTGATCCGATGGGAGATGGGAAGCCAGTGGAGTTGTTTTAGGACTGGAGTGATGATGTGGTGCCAGGATTTGGTGCACGTGATGAGTCGAGCAGCTCCGTTCTGGACCAGTTGGAGTCGGTTGATGTAGGTAGAACTGATGCCAAGGAGAAGTGAGTTGCAGTAGTCCATTCGGAGGAGATGAAGACGTGAATAAGTCTTTCAGCAGCAGGGGATGTGAGAGAGGGTCTGATCTTGGCGATGTTGTGGAAGTGAAAGCAGGAGGTTTTAATGACATGGCGGATGTGGGGCTCAAGGGAGAGGTTGGAATCAAAGATCACGCCAAGGTTGCGGGTCTGGGGAGATGGGGAGACAATGGTGCTGTCGATGGTGAGAGTGGGGTTATTGATATTGCTAAGAGTGAATTTGGAGCCTATGAGGAGGAATTCTGTTTTATCGCTGTTGAGTTTGAGGAAGTTGTGTTGCATCCAGGTTTTAATAGCTGACAGACAGGAGTTGATGTGGGACAGGGGAGGATTGTGGGGGGATTTGGTGCTGAGGTAGATCTGGGTATCATCGGCGTAACAGTGGAAATCCAGGTTGAAGTGGCGGAGTATCTGACCAAGGAGGAGAATGTAGATGATGAAGCGGAGGGGGCCGAGTACAGAGCCTTGGGGAACGCCTTGAGTGACTGTGGCTCTGGCAGAGGTGTGGTTATGGAGAGAGATGAAGTAGGATCTGTTGGAAAGGTAGGAACTGAGCCAGATGAGTGCAGTATCTTCAATACCGAGGTCTTTGAGTCTGGTGAGCAGGATGTTATGGCCCACAGTATCGAAGGCTGCACTTAGGTCGAGGAGGATAAGGATGTTGGGGGAACCGGTGTCAGCAGAGGTGATGTCATTGAGGACTTTGAGGAGAGTGGTTTTTGTGCTGTGGAGGGGGCCAAAACCAGATTGGAGGGTTTTGAATTGGTTATTGGCATGAAGATGGGTTTGGAGTTGTGAGGCGACAATACATTCCAGGATTTTAGACAGAAAGGGGAGGTTGGATATTGGATGGTAGTTGTTGAGGGAGGAGGGATCCAGACCAGGTTTTTTAGGATTGGGGTGACAGCAGCAGTTTTGAAGGCAGAGGGGACAGTTTCAAGGGACAGTGATGAGTTGAAGAGGTTAGTGAGGTAGGGGCATAGGACAGGGAGGCAGGACTTCAGGTGGGGAGTAGGGCGGGGGTCAAGGGAGCAGGTAGTGGGTTTGGAAGAGCTGATGAGTTTGGAGATTTCAGGAGGGGTGACTGGGTCAAACTGGGAGAGGAGGCAGTGTGGAGGAGGGGTTGGGAGGTCAGGAAAGATGGGGAGAAGAGGGGCTGTGGTAGGTGCTGGAGTAGATGCTGGGAGGTCAGATACAGGGGATAGAGATTGATAAATGATGTTGATTTTGTCAGTGAAAAAGTGGAGGAATGAGTTGCAGAGATCTGGAGTAGAGGTAGGGAGGGTGTTGGTCCGAGGCTTGAGGAGGTTGTTCACTGTTGAGAAGAGGGTTCTCGCGTTTTGGCCATGTGAAACAGCTAGACAGATAGATATATATATATATATATATATATATATATATATATATATATATATATATATATATATTAGATATCTGAAACACGATGGCATGAACACCACTCATACGCACTCATGCAACAACACACACTCGCTGTACACACACAAGCATGAACTCAATGTCAGACAGTCAGTGGTGGGCTTTCGGGGCATTTGGAGGTGCCAGATGGGACAATCTGCTGTAATTGAGGTAATCTGTTGAGGCATCCAAAGATACTGATCCAGCATTGTGGGTTAGAATCCAAAGTGAAAGCAATGAAGTATTATAAAGACTGTCACTCTTGAGCCGATTCTGCTGTATTCTCCATGGAGATTCTCCATGAGCTTCATATCCTTTTCTCATTCATCCCACACTGCATCCATCGTCTCCCTTTGTTTTTGTTCCACACATGGATCCAGTGCCAAGGTTTTTGGTTACCACTGGCTTTGTCTTCAGTCACCGCTATCAAAGATGTCACTAATCCTGTGGATGTTCTGAACCCTGTCCCCTCTGCTACCAATTCTACCAGGAAATCTGTTCCCCATCTCTCTGGTTGTGGTCCCAGTGGCTCCGAGGGCCTCGTGTCCAGCTGGCATGGTTTAAGCAACTGGGACAGCTGGGATCCTTGACCACCCGGATTACAGCAACCCACTTACCATCACCAACAGCCCATCAAGACAAGGAGATTTCCACTTCAAACCTCACAGAAATCTCTCCAAGTTCCCATCACTTCAATTGTTGTCTCATAGTTGGACACAAAACAGAGCTATTCTCAAATCCTTGACTTTCTTTAAGTACTTCCTCCTGTAAGTGAGTGGTTTGGATATATCACTAATTTAACTGTTAAACCTCATACCTGGCCATCAAGAATTGAGAGAAGTGTCCTCCTTGATATCCACAGTGTGAGAATGTTTAGACTGAGAGCAGGCTTTGGCATCCAGACTATGTATCCTCTGTGGATATGGTCTCCTTAGTGCACAGTGTGAATACAGCGTGGCTGTGGATCTGAGTTGAAAACAGGAAAAGGCTTTCAGCAGTAATACACTCTTCCAAATCTGAGAAGCATGCGGCATGGAAAAAAATGTCATCTATTGACACTGATGGCCTCCAAACTTGAAGCTGGGCTGTAGCACTCCCCAGTTAACCATCTCTGTATGAGTTGTGTTGCTATAAAGACAGTGCTGGAGTTTGGAATTGGAAATGTGTATTGCCCTTTTCAAACATCGCTAGCTTCATTTACATGTTCAAGTAATCACTTGTTGGCTTTCAAACATTGGTTATGTAAATGATAGTCATTCAGGGCTGTTACCAGTAGAGCTGCAATGCTCACGCAATATTTGTCATCTAGCACAAAATAGTTGGGAAAAAAATGATATGAAGGAAGAGGAGAGTTCTCAATTCTCTCACAGTCTGCAACGGTGATACATTTTAAAACTTATTTTGCAATTGAAACCCAAATCAACGACCATCATGAGCTTGTTTGTCACTATTTAATACTCTAATATAATTCATTAATTTCATTATTATTGAATTCCTATTGGCTCAGGCTCACATGCTGTTTAAATGTTTATGCCTCTGCATTCAATAGGATAGACCTACAACCAATCAGAGCAACGGAGACAGACGTCACAGAAGCTGCAAGTCAAAAGCAGGCTTCGACAGAGCAAAGGCAGAGGTGGCAGTTTCCGTGTCGTGCGGACGGGTGTGGCAATGTGTATACATATGTGATCGCTGTTCTCTGTTCCTCTTTTAAAATGAATGCGCTGTCCATATCTTCTATAACAGACGCAATGGCGGAATCTACACATCTCAATTCTCCAGCGGCAGCCATCTTTGTTGTAAACAAATTCAACCTTTGGTGACGTTGTTGATTATGTTACTGTTGATCATCTGTCCATCATCGTATAAAGCCCGCCCTGACAATTTGATTGGTCCGAACAGCTCTGATTCGAGCATAGTTGCTCCACAACGGCTCAAGTCCAGACCGAACTTCCCGGCCTCAAATATTGTGGGTGGGGCTAAGTTCGGCTGGCATCCAGGCTAACACAGGGCAGGTCTTGCCAAGAAAAGTAGTGTGATTGGTAAGTCAAGGCTCTGTTTATGATTCCATTGAGGTGTTCTCTGATTGGCTGCTATGTATAGGTTATCTAATCAATGACACCCAAGTCTTAATCAAATACATCTTCTGCATTCTCGTTAACTTGCATTGTCTTTCCTGATTAAACAAATTCATTCAGCTACTAAATAGACCTTGCGATGACATTTTGTCAACTACTGTTTCCAATGTCAGGCACAGACTTTCAGTCTCAACTTTGAAGCCAAAACGTATGAGAAGTGGGTAAATATTTTTTTTATTTTGAACATCTACAATTCCATGAGAACTGGGCAAACTCCATCTGCTGAGGAAGATTGTGTGATATGACTGGAAGCTCCATTACAGCTACAGCTTTGTCAACATATCTTATTTGTGCACACAAAATCATAATTCAGTGATAACAAGACATAGTTCTCTCTTTGAAGGAACCTTGTGCGTGCTGTAGCTTTTCCATTACATAAGCATTCAATTCCGACTTGAGCTGTGCTCAAAATGGACATGGTCCAAATTTGTTGCCATTGGCACTTTACCTGAAAAGTGACTCAGGGGGCTTATTCAAACATGAGGCAGACGTAAAATTTCCAGAACATTTGTGTAATGGAGTGCATGTCTGAAAGGGTAAAGTGTGGCTTCTCTCCCAGGTCATTGATAGTGTCATCAAACTACAGCTGAAGCACACTGAAGACACAGAATTTTCCAATCCCATCATGTATGTTGTTGTTGCTGCTGAATGCACTGAATTATCTTTCCACCAACACACACAGTCATCTTGTACACACTATCCAATCATAAGTCAATCATAGAGTCATGGGGTTTGCATTCTTGCCCTGGTTTGTCCTCGGTCCATCGATGAAGTGACTATGGGCCCCTGTTTGGCATGGTTTGGGGCCTCCCTGTGCAGACTAGCAGACTCCTGTCTTTGTTGTGTGCTGTCATGTGAGAAAGCCTAACAGCCATGGTCTGAATGTTGACCCTATGTGCTAATGGTAAACACCAGCCAAATGCCAAACAAACAAAAGCAAAGCAAGCACAAAGTTCCTATATGATGTCTGTAATGAGCCCCTTTCTCTCTATCATTCTCCTTCACTCCATCTCCTCACGTCCCCTGGAAAGCCTCAGCGGCTAGTGTGCTAATTTAACATTGGGACATGAAGTGAGAGGCCAGCACCAGCAGCAACCCAGAGTTAATTCAGATGTCTGATGGAAATCCAACTCAGCTTTGTTTACATATTGATTTAGGATAATTTGGCACCAAACCATTTTGATTTTCTTGTCTACAGCTGCTGTAGTGGTTAATAGTCCATGGCTTAGGTCTTTCTTTCACTTTCACTTTCTCTCTCTCTCTCTCTCACACACCCACACACACACACACACACACACACACACACACACACACACACACACACACACACACACACACAACTAATCCAGTGCCAGTGCAACCAAGCCAAATCTTGGTTATGAGGCAGTCTGTGGCAAGACTCAATTAGTTTTGGCCCCAACGGGGCCACTGTGTTCCAGCCTTGACCAGCAACACTAGTTCACTAACCTCTAGATCTGTAAGCAGACTAATACCTTGTGGATTTGCACTGATTGACGAGAGTAACCACAATCTCTCTACATTCCAGTGTTCGCCTGTAACTTAGACTAATCCTGTAAGCCCTAATAGATATTATCACTTTACTCGAAAACCACATGGTATTTAATCAAATCCGGCTGCACTGTTCCTGCAGCCAGGTAGTGGTGTGTTTAAAAGCAGCACCAGTCAGTTAGCTTGTTTTGCTTTTCATGGTGTAGTTAATTTTTAGCAAAGACAAATCTACAGGTGTTAACCGAGTAATACTTCATTATTAATAATTCAATAATTAATAATAATCTCTGCGTGTTGTTATCCATTCAGAACTTTTAACTGGCTCTTGTCTTTCTTGCTCACAGGGTTTTCCTTCAGATGACTATGCCTGCTGTTTTAGAGCTCTGCTTTTCATTGGCTTTATGAGACCAACTGTAAATTCCTGAGTGTGTTGTGTCTCTCAGTGGACTCTATCCAGTTTTTCCTTCACCCCTCTGAATTATGCCTCTCTCAACTTAACTGCCTGGCAAACACTTGGGCCTGGCACACCTCTCACACTTTCTGTTTGGCTCGTGAAAACCTGGACCACTAATTATGTGGTGATAATTATTAAGCACAGCTGATCAAAGGTGTACTGGTTGTGGTGAAGGAAGCAGGCCTCCCTTGTTGTCCATTTCATCTGCAAGGTGTACAGCTTTATGAGCTCAGAATGACTCAATGTGTTTCACAGGCACAATGTAAAGACAACAAAAATACTTTTTTAAAATATATTTCTGTATTTTGTTACAAAATAGAAATATGTATTAATACTCCCCAAAAACAAAAAGGTTTGATGGAGTAAAAAGATAAATAGAAGTGACACCACTATGAAGTGTTCTTGTGACAACTTCAGCATGTAATGTGGGATTAACGATGCCACGAGAGATCATAGGCCACTTCAGCAAGACACAAAACATGAAAGAGGTATATGTCTCTGGTGATAGTGGTTTTTAGTTGGACTGGAATTATAAGCCTGCGCACAGAGGTGAGCATGTGTGAATTAGTAAGTGTTTTTCTCTGTGGGTATTTGTATGTGTTTGTGGCCTGAGTGCATCAGCATGTGAGAAGTGGAGATGGAATTGAGGAAATGCAGAGGAATGGAGCCAGCCGTGGTGACTGAGAAAATGGAATAATATAGTGAGGTAGAGAGTGTGTGTTTGTGATACGCTGGCCGAAGGAGCCTCTTTAGACATCTGTTAATGATTTTGCAGATGTGTGTTGGGGACAGAGAGGGGCGAGTTTCACTGTAACAACAGAAGCTGCATTGTTCTTTGTCTAATTTAGTTGCATTCTGTTCTTTTTTGTGACCCAGAAGCTCCGAGTGTTGGCTCATAGGGCTTACTGAATGGTTACCATCACTCTGAGTGAAGTGCCAGTACACTCAATATCAGCATGCAATGCAGTGTTTGCGTTATATACCGTACATTGCTTCAGAATTTTATGAAATGAAGTCGCAAAGACACAACTCTGCGGAGCTGTCTGCTCCACTCAACTTGAATGAACAGTCGTCCGCTCCTCTACAGTTTGAGTATGAACAACTGGAACAGTGAGAGGATATCAATCCCTTGCAAAGTCTAACCTGTATAACGGCAGCAACAGACAGTTTGTTAACACGGCAGGGAGTTGGGGTGGTCCTCTATCAGCAAACTTTCTGTTAACCCTAACCCTTTCCCCCCTACTGCTGAAAAATATCCTAAAGGAAACACTTCAAGGTAGTGTGCATGTGTGCATGATCATGCTTTTGTGCACACACTAGTGCACAGGTACACACATAAAACACACACAAACAACAACAAATCCCTCATCTAGGGGTAATTTCAGTAAGGCCTCAGATATGTCCTGTAACCCTTTGAACTTGTTGCCACAGCTTCTGTCTAATAGAAAAGAGCCAAAGGTCAGTGCTGAAGTCTCTTAACAAGAGGATATGACATTTGAACTGCAGACATGAGACATATTTGACTTGAAAAAAGGATTGACCTCTGCTGTAGGATCTGTGCAAAATATCTATTGGGGTTTTAGTATGAAAAAGACACTACACTCAACCCTTAAGAGGAAGAGGCTGTGAATGGATTCCACTATCAATGAACTGAAACCTGCCCCTCTCTTTACTGCATGATCCAGAGAGGAGGAGAATGGAAAATCATGAATGAAAGAGGTATAGAAAAAGTGGCGGCAAAGAGCGGGGTGGAAGGTGAAAGAATGCCATAGACAGAGATGGTGGTGGGAGGGGATGAGAGGCTTTGGAGAGCAATGGGACTGAGCAGTTGAAGGGTTGACGGGTTTGGGTCTGATAGCTCGACGTGCATCACTGATCCCAGTCCATTCTCAGTCCATACACACTCGTCCCCCTATTCTAACTCTGGCATTCAGAATCACTTTCCCACTGGGAAAGTCAAAGCCCCATTAAGAGAGCATTTTGTTGCCATTTTGTGTTTGTTGTGGGGATAGTGAGTGGAAAGGGCAGCCTGGTAATAGAAAGAATTTGCTTCTGCAGCCTCTCTCTCTACCAATTGAGACTCCAATAGTTCCCACTTGGGTTCTCACTGCTCCCACACACTTGGGCTTTGATACTTGTCTAGACAGAGGCAGTTTGTGCATCCATATGGAAAGTTAGTTCTTCTGTTTTCAGCACACTTTTAGAAACAAGTTGCTTAACACATTTTTATGCTTAACACATAAACAAAAAACACTTTTGGGAAACTATTTCAAGTGAAGTGAGCAAGTTTGTATCTGCGTGTGAGTGTGCATGCATATGTGCTAGCCTGCGTGTACATATGTGCCGATGTTATTCTTTTATGTTTATTGGCACAGGTGCATGCTGCAGCATTGTCCACAACTTTGAAGAAGCCAGTTCAGGAAGTGAGGAGAAATAGGAGGGGTTCTGATGAAAGAAGTGGAGGACCAGTGAAAGGTAGAGGTGAATGTTTTACTTACACCAGATGGAATCTACAAGTGGGTTTCATGATTGTGCCTTATATCACAATTATTCTAACAGTAAGAATTTAAACATTAGCATATGACTGCAGACATTTCTATTAATGTTTATGGAGAACTGTTGCTTTACAGCTCTCAGTTCTGAAGGCCTGACTTGTGTCCTGTTCTGTCTACAGTCATTAGTGTGTCGAATAGTGTTTCTGTTCGGATGGTAGCTTTGCTGTTTGACCCCCACGCTGCAAAACCTCCTAATTGCGGTTAAATTGTGACGGGAAACAGATGCAGCAATTAGACTCCTATTGGGTTTAGGTAGAGGAAGAACTGGGGAGTCTTTGGAGCCAGAGTGGGAATCTCTGTCCTGAATGCGTAGCAAGTTAGCGGGGCTGTAATCAAAATCCCATAACAGTCTTTGAGATTAAATTTTCTTTCCAGTATGTCAGTATTTATAGTACGCAGACTCTGTTCTTCATAAATCTTGAAATGTCGCCCGGAACCTCTCATCTCGGGTAGGTCTGTTGCAGCATGGTGACTGGCACCAAGAAGTGATTGGGCGTGACACAGAAAGCCCTATTTTAGTTCTTGGTTTGTGCTGAATAGTGCTCTTTGAATAGGACAGAAATACATCCATCTCCAAGGACCAGAGTCAGGAAATGCTGCACAATGACACCATAAATTTAACCTAATAAGCAATTGCACACTCAACAAATGTTGACAGGATTTGTTGCGTTAATGTCAGCTTAAAAAGTCTATGATTTATGGTGTCAGTGTGGTAGCTGTGGCATTCAGGCATACTTTGTGTGTGCATAGGTTTCATGTCTGTCTGTAATTACACCGTATCTTTCTGTTTGTTTGAAAGTGCTGATCAAAGGTTAACATCCCCAGATTATGAGAGCTAAGGACTTTGATTGCAAACTATGCTCGGCCTGAAATGCTTGTTAGCCTGTGGTGGACATAAACATGAATGCTGTAACCAAAGCCACATCATTCACTGGAAAACAATGATGTCATTTCCCAGACCCAATACCATTTTTCACTTTCTCTCACCCTCACTGGAGTCTCTGGATCGTGGTCTCTATGTGGTGAAGTTTAACATAGCAATGGCTGCTGGCACCAGCCAAGGCAGCCTCTGCTGGGTTTCCTGGTTTACTTTTATACCTAATTGCTCACCACATATGTGACAAATGACGCCAGATGCCACAATGGAGAGAAATCCAGCTCTCGAAGATTTATTGGCTCCAGAGAAAGAGTTGGCCTTATTTATAGAAGCCTTTTTTTACTAGATCTGGCCCCAGGGAGTGGAGAGTAACTGGCCAAATGCCAAAGCATTCTGTGGCACGTGTGAACCATTAAGTGTACTGGGATAATTCAGTCAGGTGTGTGGCGCAGCAGGTTGTACTGTGTGACTGTGTATTTGTGAGTGTGAATAGAAAGGGGTTTTAAAGTATTAGTTCAGATTCACCAAAGTCACACAATAACACAAACAAATTAAAATATAGAGGCAGCGCTAGACCAGCAACTCCAGTGTTCTGGAAGGTAAAATTACAGTTTTTTTCATGGGAGTCTAGTGACTTTGAAGAGTACATAGATGGATATAAGGGCTTCAGTTCACTGTTGGAAAGGTCTGTCTGATTTCTAGGTAAAGCAATCTGTAAATATAAAGTAATATTCTAAATATAGTGTACAGTTATTGTAAACTAATGTAGATTTAGGTATGTTTTGCAGTTGGCCCCCCGTCCACAGCGCTACATTGCTTAGCTTCCATGTCGGGACTCCTGTCTGCTTCTCCAAACTGGGGGCATGCAGACCGCCATCTACTGTATGTACCTCATACAACCCCACTTCAATAAATCCAAACTATCCCTTTGAGTAGTCATGAAATTGAACTAATAAGACCTTTTTCACAGCTTTTGACATTTTTTTGACATTTTGACTTGTCATAGAAGGAAAGGCACACGTTTAGCTAATATTATGAGGAAAGCTGTATTCCATTTGTACTTATGGTTTTGTACATACAGTATTGGGTGTTGGTGTACGTTCAATGTAGATATTCTATGTGCAGACATAGGCAGATGACACGTAAAATGCAAATAGTGCATCATTCAACACAGACACCAAAAATACACACACATTCATGCACAAACATGCATGCATACAGAAAAATAGCACACCAGTAACACTTTGATAGTGTGTGTGTGTGTGTGTGTGTGTGTGTGTGTGTGTGTGTGTGTGTGTGTGTGTGTGTGTGTGTGTGTGTGTGTGTGTGTGTGTGTGGCGTGTGCGTTCTTGATTTATCTATCTGAAACTGAAAAGTGCAGGAGTTGGATTGTCACAGCCAACTAGTGGACATCTTTATTGCTCCTTCCATTTGTGCTCCTTATATCAGTTTACTGTAAGTCTTGCCTGAAGTTAAGCGTCTTAGTGTCCAGAGACATAAGAAGGAACCATATGAAAGAGGGAAACACATGATCTTTTTTTCACATACACAACAAAAGATCACATCAGTGCTGCTGATTCTACCTCAGAGGCTGGTGAGGAGCCTCAGCCTGGTGCAGTGTTTGAACTGCAGGGCGGTGTGTTTGATGGATTTCCCTTGTCTCCTCTATCCTGTCTCAGTTCCCCAAGGTATGCAGACCAGGGGTTCTTGGCATCCACAGCTTGAGACTGCAGCCCAGATGAGCCCTACTTTACTACATGCCTGCCGTGCTCTGCTCACAGGAAATTAGAGAGAAAAAAAAGCAGGGCATTAACTCAAAGAAATGATTTGGTCATGAAAATGAATTCTCTAAGCATCCCATTTTTCTTGTGAATGCTCAGAAAGTCATTTATGAAACTCAAATATGTCACCATCATCAGGCTGCTGTATTTTCTGTTAAACAATGCTCGCAAATGTTTGTGTTCTGGGAGTGCTGCGTCTGTGTTGAAGGTCAAAAAAGAGAAACAGATTAGAAGCAGTGATGCCAATTCCACCAGAGTGATAAAAGCCTTCATCGCGGTCCTAGATCACAGCACGGTAAATAGTCCCTCTCGGCCTGCAGCTCCTGCCAAACGCTCTTCTTTCTTCTTCTCTGTCAGAGGTATTTATAAATCATAAACTCACCACACAGGCAGACAAGCAGGATTGCTGCACTCTATGGAGACGTATCCACTGTGGTCCTTGTTCGCCTGCATGTGGAAGTAACAAATTCACTCTTGAATGTCTTAAATGGAAGTTTTTTTCATGCCCAGAAAACAGGTAGTGAAAATAAAAAAAAAAAGCTGTTTTTAGTTCCTGACTCATACCATTGTGAGTGTGGTTTTTAGTTTCTTATTCAACTAGAATCAAAGCCTATCCGAAATCTTAATGATGATAGTATGTAACAGCTAAAATTGAAACTAGCATTAAACTGCCTAAACCCATGTTTCATGCTCGCTGTTGATATTGCTGGAGTTGGAAATAAAGCAGCTGATTTCACCACTGTATGCTGGTGGACCTCAAAGGGGATCCCCATCTTCACAATGTTTCATCAGCTTTCTTCTGTGTTTTCCTTTGTTTTCATTGAGGCTTTACTGTAAGTTGAGAGGGTTGTTGGTTTTAATTATTGTTTAATAATGTCGATGTTGTGAAGCCCTTTGAGACTGCAACTTTGATTAAGGCATGTTCAAATAAACCTAGCTTGACACGGCTTAAATCATGGACACTGGTTTGAGAAGATTGCCAAAAACACATTTTCAGAATTCCTCTTGCAAATGATGGTCTGAACATCGTTCTGGTGGTATTTATTTCATCGGAAGTGTTTTCCTTTTTTCTATTTTGTTTGCTCGACAGCCTCATAGAGTCACATTTCCACTGCATTGTACAGTGTGGCACGGCTCAACTCAACTTGGAACTGTTATTTTTTGGTATCGCGTTGAAGATGCGACGTCGCTATGCCGATCAGCTGAGAATCCCGCCTACACTGACAGGGTACTATCTTCAGGGGAAAACGAAATAGAGGAAAGCATCTGGGAGCAAAAGCGAGTCAAGTCGAGTTGAGCAGAAGCATGCAGTGAAAATGAGACATAGCCTAGATCTTGTTAACTTTAGGTTGCCTATGTCTTCAGTATGTGTGCATGTTTTAACTTTAGCTATTTGAGGCTCATTGTCTTTTTACATATTTGATTTAACCTCACTTCTTTATTACTGACATAACTGAATATAACAAGTGGCATTCAATGATATCTATTTTAGTATCTGCTTATCAAATATTTTTGTTTTCAATTTTGGAACTTTTCTCTCACTCTCAGCATTGAGAGATCGTTTACCATTAACCGTTTGAGCTCTTTCTGTTTTTGGAGACAGAAAGTAAGTGGCTGGGTGTTTGGAGTTGTGTTGTTTTTGACTGACTCCAAAGAGTTTTTCAGTCGAAGGCTTCTTACACAGACGGGCCAGGAGAGTTGGCACCAGTCACTGATGCTGTGAAATAGTGAAAACTTATTGTAACTCCTGGTGTATGGTCTCATTGTAAAGGGTGGTTGTGAACCATCAGAGTGTTTCAGAGGGTGGTGACACTGGCACTAATCGTAGTTAACACACTATACAGAATCGGCTTAAAAGAGAGCCAAGCTGTAGCTGGAGAAATATGCTGGTCGGCCTCAATTAAATTCCTCCATTATGATGGAGTGATGAAAGGGGTGGAGGAGTCGTTAGGGATCTGAAGGATGGAACAGAGAGAGAAAGATTACTTCCAGTGTGAACCATGTGTATTCGAGGGGTGGAGGAGAAGAGATTAAGGAATGCCACCCAACAAGTTTTCAAAGATTTGGCAATGATTGCTTTAGTATTGTGAGTTTATGACCCTTTAAAGTGTTCACCTCATGTGAACTGTTAACAACCCCCCAGTGTGTGTGGGAAAAACACACACTTCAAAGTTCACAAATGAGGGCACACACAAACACATATATCTTTACACACACCACACAAAGTTGTGAGAGTGATTGGCTCATTCCTGTTGTTTTCACCACAAGCCACAGGAAAGAGAACAAACACAAGAACACAAGGCTGTTATTGTGTACTCCAGCCTCTACCAGAGATAAGAAAAGGATAAGAGACAAAAATAACTGAAGCATATTTCTTAGATTGATTTATTTCCTTTTTAGTTTGATAACCCAATCTCAGGTAATATATGAGAACAGTACAGAACAGCAGTTCTGAGTTTTTGCACTACTTCTCATACCATACTATGAAAATAAAGAGTGAATAAAAAGTTATGGCCAAGACTTCTTCCACCCCATCACCCACTTAAGCCACAGCAAAGATCCTAAACCCGTTGATCCTGAGTGGGCCAAAGCCTGTTTCAAGTTTCTCCAAATAAAAATAATCCTTCTTCATCATGTGTGTCTATTTTGCTTTTGGAGAGGTTTCATAGAGAGTGAAAAAAAGGTAAAGACCACATCTTGCGCACATGGAGAAAGTTATGCCCATTCACACACCCTGCAGTGCTATCATGAGACACATCGGCCTGGTGTGGTAGATTCTCTAGGGAAAAAAAACACACAACCTGTACAGTACATACCAGTCTGAGCCGTGGATACTGGCCGACTAAAAAACAATATTTACCCTTCCAATATACCCAAAATATTTGCTTTTGTTGTAACCATGAGCACTGTTTAACCTTTACATGCTTAAGGATAGTGAGTAAAAAGAATCACCGGTGACTAATTGCTGAAATTATATCCCTGAATCCATCCATCAGTGCATAAAGGAAAGCTGTAAAACCTTGCATATTTACAGCTAAATTTAATCAATAATTATTAGACATTATTTGATTAAATAATTTATTTTAATTTCTGTTTTATGATTATATGAAAAAGGGGAAACACAAGAACAGTTCTCACAGGGCAGAGTAAAATAAAGAAAAAAAATACAATGAGTTCATGTGTGTTTTAGTCTCCCTCTGTGTGCACGTGCACATGTGCCTGTGTTTGTGCTTGCTGGTGTGTGTGCATGCCCATCACTCAGCCTTCAGCTGGGCAAACCTGGAGGATTGCGTCACAGGCAGAGAAAAGAGCAGTCCTGGCCAGTAAACTAGTCTTTAATTGCTTTGCAACTGGGAACACATTGCTGAGGAAACAAGGGGCTCATTGTGAGTGCGTGTTCATCTCAACACACCTCATATTTTCTGCAGACTCCTGACCCCCACCAGCTCTGCAGCATTTACAATAAAACACAAAGCCAGCAATTAAAGTACTAAGTGTTTGCATGCACGGTCACATGCAGACACTCTCAACATGTGTGTCTGTGCTTCTATATGCTAATGTATTCCAACAGCAGGTAGGGATGCTGCATGTGACAATGTTTGAGCACTGAGGATTAATGGGAAGTCAGCTTGCTTGCTGGAGGATGAAGAACAACATTGTGCTTCTGTGTTAAACTCTGAAGGAGCTGTGCATGAAGAAGTATTGCAAATGAGTGAGATTGAAATGTGTGTGTTATGTGTGTGTATGTCTCATGGTTAGATCTGGATCTGGGCTGGGTGGTGGTGGTCTGGCTATGATGTAAACCAGATGTGGACTGACTATTGCAGACTATTGTACCCACTGGAGGGTGAATGAAGCCTGAGCGCCAGCATTGATTACAAATCCAATGTAATTTTTCTTTTTTTTTGCAACCACATTTGGCAGAGCGTGCTGGCATATATGAGCTCATGCTTCATATGACTGACCCATAAATCATATAGACTGCATTAAGCTAGTGCTGTCACAGGGCTCAGCAGTTTGAGAATACTCATATTATTACGGTCATTAAAAGCTGTGTTCAATAAACTATGTCAATACGTGGTGATACTGTTTAACCTGTAAACCTCCAGGCCAACTGTACTACATTTCACTTGATGTAGAGATTAATATGGAGATATTATCATAATACTAGAGAAAAATATCTGAAATACTAAATGTAATTTCATAACAAAACCGACCAAAATGAGCTAAAATTCTTTGCAGAGCTTCTAAATAAGCAAAATCTAATCAACCTATCTGCTCTGGACAGAGTACATTGGGTTCTCATCGGTGTGTACACTACTACATGCATGAGCGCCAATCCAATTGCCAATCTCTTTAAATTTGTTATATTTTCACAGAACACTGATTCAGGGAAAGAATACACTCTTTCAAGGGGTTCAGATGTTTTCAACTAAGTAAAAGAACAATGATGGCAATGTATGAATTTGGATAGTTATGAGTACAGAGTCTGCATTGTGTATGTACAGCTTCAACCTAAGCCTGGGCCAAGCACCAGTGGCTGTGTGGCCCAGTCTCCCACTGGGCATCTCCAACTACTGAGGAAAATATACTGTATAGCAAATTCAGATGCATAAATCTAAACTCAGCAATCATTTGACATGCCAAACCTGGTTGAGACACACCAGCTATGATGCATTTGATTATTAACATATGTATATTGGACTCTTATGTAGCATTGATAATAAGTAGATGACCATCAGTAGCTTACATGATGAGTGCAGCTGTAATGTAGCAGCAGCATAATCTGTACAGGAACATTATACATATAGATCTAACACTTTATAAGCAAGCTGTCACATAGATGTTTATGTTGCTAATTGCTAACATTCCCAATATGCAACATTAGCCTGTGCTAGAGTCATATCCAAACAACACCATAGGTAAATAAATATACCCATGATCAATTCAGCCCACAAGTATAAATATTAGCATTCATATTTCACTACTTCAGCTGCATGAAAGTATCACAATGCATCATAAGGCACCTGTCAAACAAAATCCAGAAAAGAATGACCATAGCTACTTGCAGTGATGGACTAGGAATGAAAAATGGCCCGGGCTTCGGGCTCAGCAGCAGCTCACTCAATTTGATTTATTTTCTCTGAAATATTCTGGTACTCTAAGATACTGCAAATGAATTTACAATTAATGCCATTACAAATAAGTGCCTATAAGGAACAGAATTATACAGTCAGCAGGCCATTGCTTTGCTCACAAGCAATCTGTGGGAGAGCAATGAAACCCCTGGAAGACAACATCCTGGATGTTTGTGACTGGCCAGCTGATACTGTATGATATACAGCTAATGGTTGTTGTCTCATAATGCAAACAATAGCATTGGCTGTAGAAAAACTAATTTTTGTCATTGAATGTAATCAAAGGTTTTAAATAATCCAATCTTTATGTTCTTACCCGGTTATATTGGTGCAAAAATTTGTGCAATTGTAAATGAACAAAAACCACAGTGAGCCTTTCATTGCAGTGCATCAATATCTTGTTCTTGTTTGCTACTCAGTGTCAGAAACTTAATTTAAGTGTTCACACAAAGAACCCCCGATATTAGCAGACAACGACCAGCTTTCTCATCTCTTCTCCAGGACGTTTACGGGCCATCTTCAGCTCACACTGGGACTCTGTTTTAGCAGCAGCTGTTGTCACATTCTCACAGCCAAGATGCTGCTGCCACCACAGACTCAATGATGTGCCTCTCTGTCCAAAACACATATGTCCCTCCCATCTCTCTCTAGAACTCATTCACCTCCTTTCACACTTATTTGAACAGACCTGGACGGACGGTAAACACCGACATACCTGACATGGAGCGACAACAACATCGAGAAGGGCTTTGGGGACTTGTGTTGTTGCAAAGAGAAGAGGAAAAAGTCACTGTTGTGCATTCATGTGTACACTCTAAAAGGCCATTACATTCCCACACCTACATCTTTATGAGTTCATATCCTCTTGGTCCTATTGTGAAAAAGTAGCTGTTTCCATTACAGGAAGGCCCCTTTGACCCCTGTGAAAATCCTGTGTGTTGTCGTCCCCCCCCCCCACCCCACCCTTTTCCCAACTGAGCTAAACCCACTTCAATCCATAGAGAAGAGCATAAAGAAAAAGAACATTTCATGTATGTCACTTGGATACCTGAGTCCAAAACTTTATAAAGATGAGGAAATTGCACATATTATGTGTATTTGTGTTGACTGTATTCTGTATAAAGGCCAAAGTATTATATTAGCCAATGCTCAAGAGGCTATACACTTTTCAAATGTTGCATGAATTTCTTTTTTTAAAGATTATTTTTTGGGCTTTTCCACCTTTAATTTTTGACAGGACAGCTAGATGAGAGAGAGGGGTAAGACATGCAGGAAATTGTCACAGGTCAGATTCGAACCCTGGACCTCTGCATCGCTGCTGTACCCACTGAGCCAACCTGGCCACATGTTGCATGAATTTCATCTCGGATTTCAGAGTATGGAATCAGTCAGGAGCAGATAAGGTACTTATCGGAAACTACTCACAGATGGAGCACAAAAGACATATTAAAAAGAAGACACATATTTTCTACATGAAACACAAGGTAATGAATGAGGAAACCCAGATACATGAGCCAACAAAAACCTTTGGTTTTGGTTCACTAATTAATAATTCAAACAGAGAATTCAATGTTTCGCTTACAGCCAATATTCCATTATTATAAAGTTGATTCTTTTTGTGTAAATTGTTGTATTTGGTATGTTTTGGTTGGCTTGTTTGTTCTTTGATAAGGGCCATATGATTCTATTTAATGCTTTAAATTATCATAAACTCATAAAATAACAGGAAATTCACAGATATTTATCGTTTTTCCTTAACATCTGGACAGTGTGCTGGGGCAGACGTACTTAAAATTGTGCCAGTCATTTCTGTGAAAAATGGTATTTCAGTGCAGAGCTGTCTGCCAAAAAAGACAAAGATTTAGAAATAGTTTCCTTTTCACTGTCTCGCTTTTTTTGTGAGGTGACAAGTTTCTAGAGCGACGGGATGAATCTTCAGCAGGAGGCCAAACACTTCTGCAGCTTCACACTGTAGAGCTTTGAATCTATGCAGCTTAAATGGATGAAAGGAACCTCAGCGATTCCATACCATAGTACATGTACCATGGAATAAGATGAAAGGTTATAAAGAACCATAAATAAAATATTAAACTAGACTAGAACACACATCTACCATCTCCTTGGCTGTTTGAGTACTCTTAGGTCTGAAATAAATTTATAACAAAAAGTAAGGAAATTTGTGTTTGGTAGATTATTTCTCTGTGGTAACAATGCTTTTTGGCAATAAATCTTATACCGTTGGAAAGCCTGTTTGGTTCCTTTTCAAATGGTGCCCCATTTGTAAGGAACATGCATTTGTAGGATGAGCAGCAGCGCTGGGTATGTGGGTTGCGCCCATGAAAAATTTGCCAAATCTTCTCTGCCATTGCCAAACAGGTTATTTTGCTGTTGCTATCGACACTTGTTTTGAGCTTCTGGTACCCCCAGGTGATGCCAATCAAGTGCCTGATTTAGAGATGAGATTCTGCAACCAGTGGCAATCCCATATCTCCACAGTCTGGGACCGAACTCTATCCTCCAAGATGACAACGCTCGCCCCCACACTGCAGGGTTTATCAGAGACTACCTCCAGAATGTGGGAGTGGAGAGGATGGAATGGCCTGCCAGCAGTCCTGATCTCAACCCCACTGAACACTTGTGGGATCAGATTGGGCGAGCTGTTCGTGCCAGAGTGACCAACACAACCACGTTGGCTGACTTGCAAGAAATGCTGGTTGAAGAATGGGATGCCATCCCACAGCAGTGTGTGACCAGGATGGTGACCAGTACGGCGGCTCAGTACTTTTGTCTCACGGCAAGAAGGTTCTGGGTTTGAATCCAGGCCGTCCCGGGAGTTTGCATGTTCTCCCTGTGCTTGCGTAGGTTTCCTCCAGGTGCTATGGTTTCTTCCCACCATAAAGACATGCAACTAGGACTACAGTTGAAAATTAGCCGACTGGCTAACACTGGCGCATTTACAGAAATGTTGATTAATGTGCATTGTCCTATTCAAATAAATAAATCTTAAAGGTGTCTAAGTGATGTGACGTGTTTTTAGCTACAACATTTTTTGTCAAAAACAGTAAACATCTCCTTACTATCTGCTAGCGTCACATCATTTAGATACCTTTAAGGAGGAAGTGCCAGGCTGTGGCTGTGTATGGTTCTTCCAAACGATACTGAGGCTCCTGTTTGTGAAATGAATACATTGTTAAATTGCCAATATGTCTTGTTTCTTTAAACTTCAATTATCCAATCCACCAAACATGGGTGCAACCCACATACTCAGCGCTGCTGCTCTTCCGACAAATGCATGTTCCTTACAAATGGGCACCATTTGAAAGAGAACTAAACAGGCTTTCCAACAGTATAAGATTTATTGCCAAAAAGCATTGTTACCACAGAGAAATAATCTACCAAACACAAATTTCCTTACTTTTTGTGCTAAGTTTATATGTATTTGGAAATAATTCCACTTACGTGATGTGTCTCTTTGCATACCGTCAAACGGTGTGCTTTTCTTTCACACTGACCTGTAAACAAAGAGTAAATAAGGCAAGGTAATTTGTATGTAGCCCACACACAGTTGTGAATGGCACTGCAAACCAATCTTCCAGACGAAGAGGCCTCAGCCTCTTCCTCCAAGTCTTCCTTCACAGATGAGTTTTTAAAACTAACCACATTCACTGAGAAGTCATGCTTGGGCTGCCTGTCTAGTCATCGTCCTCTTCCTGATAACACGAGGACTAGAAAAGATAAAATTGTGTATGATCCAGCCAGTGGTTATTTTGGTGTCTTGGTTGTATCAGAATTTACAACAGCAAGAATTCAAATAATTTCAAAGGAAACCGCTGTGTTTCTGTTGAAATTTTGTCGTATATTTTAGACCCAAGAGTGCTCAAAGTGCCATGGATGACCTATCAACCAATGTGTGTTCTAGTCTAGTTTGATATTTAGGTTATGGTTATTTACAACCTTTTAATCTTTTTTCATGGTATGCACTATAGCATAGAATTGTGTTCACCCTGTTGAGACAAAGTGCTTGCAGAGGCAAAGTAAAGTTCCACAGTGCTTTTCCTTTGTGTTCAATTTTGGGGAACTTTGACAACAAATTTGCATCGCTTAACAATTTTAAACTGTCTTGAGAGTTCTAACTCTTGAGGTATGGAGAAAACTGTAGAGTCAAAAAGGGACAGAGCAGTCAGATTACTGTGTAGCACCATCAAAGCTTTATGTTTCCATTTTGCCACAAACAAAACTAGCTAGGACCGACATTACAGAAGTCTCTACGTCAAAAAAGCTTCCAGGATCACCTATTTCCGAGCTACTGAGAATGCACAATTTAATTTTACTGTCCCACTCTCTGGTGTAATTGGGCTCTAACCCCAGAACAGAATTTGCTTTTATGATTTTGGTCTTTTCTAAAAGAAGAACATTGCCGCTCCAAAAATGAAAACAACAATCTTGTCTCCCTTAGGTTCAGAGACATATTTTAGGGCTCAACAAACATTAATTGAGACACTGACGCTCTCTTATTATAAAAACTGAACTAATTTCGAAATTCCCAGGGCAAACCTTCTGAAAGACACAGGAGACAGTTATGCATGAATTCAAGAACTACATGGAAGTGCGGTAAGACAAGCAGGGGGGTCGGGTTGTGGATCACAACTGAAGCTGTGGCTGGGATTTTTAATGACTGACTGCGGTGAGGCAAGGAGGAGGTCCATTGTGTCCAGATTGGCAGCGTCTTAGCTGGTTGTAACCGCAGCCATGCGCATGGCACTGCACACTGAGGCTGCGATTTGATGTACAGCTGCTCCTGGAGCAGATGGAGAAAGAAAAGGAGAGGGTAAATAAAAAATACAAAAAATAAAAATCCTTAATGGATTCAATAGGCTTGTATTGTTGGAGATTGCAGAGAAAGGGGACAGACCAGGAGACGGGATGGCAAACCAAGCTAAAGCAGAATTAAGTTGAACTTTGAATCTGACGGTGTGTGTTTATACGTATGTTAATGTATGTGTGTGAGAAAGAGGACGAGAGAAAAGTCACCAAATTGTATTAGTCAGTCCCCCGCTTGTGCAGAGCATTCAGGCTGGAGTTGGGGTGGGATATGCTAATACAGGCTGTCTGTCTGCCTGCCCCTTCAGAGGCAGCAGAGCAGCACGCTGCATCTTGCACACACCCTCACTCATGCAGAGTGCAGAGGAGTTGGAGGCTCCAGCCTAGTCAGCAGGTCTCACACACGCTTGCATGTGTATGTATGCAGAGCTGAAACTTTACTAGAGACACACTCGCACACTCTTCCCTCCTCCTTTCCTCTGTCCTGCTATCCTCTTTCTCTTTACCCCTCCTCTAGCACACCTTTGTGTTGTTTTCCTTGCCCCTCTTCCTCTCCCCTCCCTCTTCAACCTTACTAGTTTTCCCTCTGCTCTGTCCGATGTGCTCTGACTGTGGTCAGTGTGCGAACTGAAGGCGTGCAGGGCGAGATGCTGTTAATGCTACAGCTGTTTGGGCTCCATGTGTCCTTCAGGGCCCACTGAAGAAGACAAGACTGCAAGTGAGCCAGGGAACTTCAACACAATACTCTGAGGAAGCTACAACTATCATTTTTACCCCTTTTTCCAGCCAGTTGCATTTTCAAGACTCTGGAATTAATTGTGCTTTTAAAGACTTAAAGAGAAAAAAAGAAGAAAAAAAACAATGAGGACCAAGTTGTGTAATCTTTTTTTGGTTGCACAGCTTTTTCTCTTAGGAGAGTTGCTATCTGTTGTGAACAGCAAAGGAACTTTCTATGGAGGCCATGTCAACCCTTTCTATGGAAACAGATTCAACCTGTACAAGGCTGGACTCAACCCTCACCATTCACCAAACAAGCCCATGACCCGTCACAAGTAAGTGCTCCGTTTTGGACAAGTCACAGGCGCTAATGCACATTTTATTTACCTTCCCACACTACAGGATATTGAATTCAAAAAGCATTCCAAGTAGCTTGCAAGCCGGACCCACCTCATACTGTATTTCCCCTGAGAAACCCATGTCACCACGCGAGTTGCAGAAATATGGTTTTAGTTAGGGCATCGGCTCGCTAACAGATCCCTGAATTGACTTTCTGTTTCTCCCTTACTCACCATCAGCCCTTTTCTGTGGTTCACACCTAAAACCATCTGTGGCTGGCGATAAGCATTATAGAGCAACAATGACATGCTGCGTTATGAAAACAAAGCCGTCATTTTGGTCTTTATGGTGCAGCGAGGGGGGTGCTGAGTTGATGACAAGAGTATTGATCCCTCACAGCCGCTGTGTGTGTGTGTGTGTGTGTGTGTGTGTGTGTGTGTGTGTGTGTGTGTGTTTGTGTGTGTGTGTGTGTGTGTGTGTGTGTGGGGTAGAGAGGGGGGCTCAATTAGAGGCGAGACTTACAGTACAGCTGGGCACCCGCTGACAGAAGGGAGTGGTACAACTAATCTCCAATCAATACTTCAGCAATAACACAGTGGTCTCAACTGAGTTTGCATTGAAATAGCTGTTGAAAGTTTGTTTTGTTTTCTGACTAAATCTTCCAGTATTAACAAGTAGAGGTGAATGATCATCTTCTGTTTTGAATTAGTGATCTGTGATGTATGTAAAAACACAAGGACATTCAAAGCACATGAGCAGAGGGGAATAACAATCGCAAGATATGCTATTTGAAAGCCATGAAGCTGTGAGATGAATCAGAGCCTTGTGGATATATTTTGCCTGGATAGAGAGATGGCTGATGTTTGGTCTGTAGGGCTCTTTCGGTTTGTCCTCCCTTTCCCGTCTCTTTTGCTTGGCTTCCCCTGAGAGCTGTTATGTCTTTGGACAGCTCCCCAGCTACCTGCTGCTTCGCTCAAACTGCCACAGAACACTGCTGATCGCCCAGCCCTGCTCAGTCTGCCATGTTCCCTCATCTACAGAGAACAGGCTCTTCAGCATCCCTCACCCACTGAATGCAACACCCACATTCAATCTCTACCTTTAACTTTTCTCGCATAACAATATAGTCCACATCCATTCCTTTCCTTCCAGTCAGCTTATCATCATATGTTTACTCTCCCAGCACTTCTTAAAGCGTAACTCTCGCCAAAATGCAACCTAGGGTCTTTTTGTGAATGTACCCGAGTCAAACTTTCGTTTAAAAACATATTTAGGCCACTTTTAAGATTTACCGTATTTTCGTTTTTTGGTCAAATGGCCTTTTGAATGGGAGTGCTAGGGCACTTTTATGCTAGCCTAAAAATAGCTATTTTTAAAACACTAAGAAGGCTCGACACAACGTGAAACTTTGCTCGAAGTATCACCAGGGGCTCTACACCTTAACAAAAGCATTGACAACATTCTTTGTGTACCCAGAGTTTACTAAAAAGAAAGGTTTTGAGCAACTCACCGTAGCTCTTGTTGTTTCCGGCCGAAACCACCTCGGCAGTCAAAACATGTCGATATCCGAATGCGAACGGACTCCATATGAGGCTCCTTTTTCAACTACAAGGTCAATATTGTTTTTCAATAACGACAAAACAAGAAATAATCCGTGCAGGGCCCCTATCACTCACATTCAAAAGGCCATTTGACCGAAAAACGAAAAAAGTGGCGCTTCCGTCCTAAATATGCTTTTAAACGAAAGTTTGACTCGGGTACATTCATAAAAAGACCCTAGGTTGCATTTTGGCGAGAGTTACGCTTTAAGACAATAATCACCACCTTGTAACTTTTCTCTCACTGACATTTCTAACGTTGCTGTTCATGTTTACTTCATAGTGATGGCATAAGACAGTGGCATAATTTACTTTTTGATAAAGCACCAAAGAGGTTTATTCATATTCACACATGCCAATTTATGCCAAATATATTTCCAAGCCTGAATCCCAAGAGTAACAGATTAACCAGACGTCATAGACTGTTCTATTCAAAACTAGCTGATCAGTAATAACAGATGGTCGGTAATTGCGTGTTGCTGGTAGCTGGTAATATTCCCCCACTGCTGACCCACCTTGGACACAGTGGGCCCTGGGGACGTGTCAGTGTCAGACCACCACTACAGATATATGAGCTCAGTTGTTGTCAACCTGGACTGGTCAGTGGGACTTAAAAATAACACGTGCTATGATGTGTGTGTGTGTGTGTGTGTGTGTGTGTGTGTGTGTGTGTGTTCATATATGCATGGGTGTATGTTAGTTTATTTATATATTTGTAAAAGATTTCACATGTGCTTTTACAGCTTATAAACACGAACTTACTGACCACAGAGTCACATGGACAAAACATGCCTGCTTTTTAGTGAGAAAAATAAAAATTCTCAGCTGTTGGTGCGCCACAGACGTTTTTTCTCTCTTCATGTTGAATTAGTATTTGTGATTTGGCAGCGAATAATTTGATTTCACAGTCATTCCTTTCACTCAGTGCAACCACTTGCAGCAGTGAGAAAATATATAGCCCTGTAGTCACTGACTGTGACATCTTACGTAGACAGTTACAATACTGTACCTGTCATAGCTTCATTGCATAGAAGCCCATATGGGCCATTGCTGAAACTGTGCATGAGTGGCTTAGTTCAGATTTAAGTGTGTTTTGGTCCAAAGCTTTGGCAAAGTGGCAAATATTCATGAAAAGAAATGACATTTTAATATTTCATAATGTTGATGTTTTTGATATCACATCTTCATACCCAAGAGAAAATTATAAGACAATAGAGAAACTTTGGTTAGTAGTTGGTATGCTTCTCAAGTGATGCTATACATAGGAAACTAATTCTATAAAGTATTCTGTCTAACACATAACTGTATAAGTCACAATAGAAAAGTCTATTTAAAAATGTGTCTGGCACCCCGCAAGCATCTCCTACCATTCTGCATTACCACTATACCACAAAATGCACAACGACAACGCCATGAGCCATATAATACACCCATCATTGGGAAATGAATGTTGTATAAATCAATTAGGATCCCAGCAGATGCCACATGCCTTCACTGATCAGATTAAAGTCATATCCTTGGGCTTTGCAATGATGTATGGGACAGAGATCAAGGTGGGAAAGGTCAGTGACTTGGTTGAGGTTAGAGGTTATGGGTTTCTGTTGTAAGTTTGTGTTGAGTGTCCAGTGGAGGACAAAGATGGAGTCAGTCTCCTGCTAAGGGTCAAAGAGGCTGGGCAGTAAACTCCTAAGCTCCTCAACAACACATATTTATCTGACGTACTGCTTTCACTGACCTTTCTGCTAAAATGTTTGGGATTTTTATGTAAACCCTCAGTGAACGCAGATTTTACCATCTAAAAGTCTGATGCACTAAATATTAGAGTTTTAAGTGATAATTCAATATAATTGTTATAATATTTTAACAGAATCATACAATGATAAAATGATATGATATTGATGGACCAAAGTCTGTTGTCCAAATTAAGGACTCATAGCAAATTGTTATTGAAAACTGTAAAAATAAGATTTTTTAAGGAATAATTTGACATTTTTATGTAAATAAGCTTATTTGCTTTGTTACCCAGAGTTAATTATGGTGCTAAAGCTAGCAGCTAATTACCGTTGTTTATCATAAAAAAAAAGTGTCAGTGATTGCTTAGTTTCGCATAAGAAACAATATATAATTATGTGAGTTTAAATGTTGATAGGCAGATTTTTTTTAACCTTTGCAGGCTAGCAGATTTCCCCCTGCTTAAAGTCATTATGCTTAAGCTAATCACCTGCTAGCTGTAGCTAACATATAGCCATGAGAGTGGTAGTGATCTTCTCATCAAACTCTCTGCAAGAAAGCTATTAAGTGTTTTTTTTTTATATTTGGACTGCCTCACTTGGGGCAACCAAAGAGGTTTATTAGAGCAGAAGGTTAAGGAGCTCAGACATCCGGAAGGAGCTCGAAGTAAAGCCACAGACCCTCAATGTCTTATAACAAGCCTTTACGTTTAATCCGCAAAGTTCTAGGTCTTGTGGGAAATGGTGTTTGTTTCATCCGGTTTCACTTTGGCTCTCTATAGCTATTATATAGTGCCTATCAGAAAATGTGTTGCTTTGCTTTGTTCAGCAGCCACCTTCTGTACAACACATTACTATTGATTTCATTCAAAAGCATATACAGTACAATGAGCCCAACAAATCTAACAATTACGTTTTAAAACCCTTTCAGTTCAAGAACACAGAGAGCTATTCTTACCCAAAGAAGATTAAGTGCTTTGGGAAATGGCTGAGGATAAGTTATTGGGGTGTTTTTTCACTACCGGTGTTTGAGACTCTTACTGTACTCCATGTGAAAAATAGAACAAAACAACATAAAGAATATATGACTGTCTAATAAAACAAAGTAAAAATGATCTATAATGACTAGGAATTAGCAGCTATAATTGTGTTTATCTACATGGTTTTATTGCTGTAGTGAGGATTAGAGGTTGATAGCCAAAGTTTAAACACTTGTAAAAGTAATGGTCTGCCTTTAAGCTATAATAACCAGAGCTGGCATCGGCGCTAACTCTGTCTATGAAGGTCAGAGTTATCCCCTAGGTTCTAGAGCTGGGAGTATCACGTCTTTCCTTTAACCGTAACCAGTAGGCACAAGAGCTACGCCAATCAACCCTGCACCATGAGGCCATCCAGACCTGCCAGTTGGCTAGAAATAGGTTTCATTAAAAACATATATGGAAAGAGATGGGCCCTGGAGGAGAGTTGTTAGCACATAGACATGGTTGTTAAAGTTCCTATTAAAGATTGCATGGTTTTCTATCTGGCCTGCTCCAGTCATAAATCTGTCATAGGCAGTAGCCTGGGTTCAAACGGTCAGGAACCCTGCAGGTGAAAGAGTGGTTAGTAATGAGGAAGGTAAGCCCTTTAGTGCCACAGAGCAAAGCAATGGAGGAAAAGTGGCAGGTGAGAGGGCCGGAAATGTCAGGGTCATGATGAGACAGAGGGGTGTTGTGAAAAAGAAAAAGAGAAAGAAAAAAGAAAATATTAGAAACAGAGGCAAGAGCAGGACTGGTATGCTTAGGATTGAAAGGTGAGTTGTTTTGGGCCCAGCAGAGGGTGGAGGTCTAGAAGCAATACTATTTGCCAAAAACACTCCACATGAGAATCTGAGATGGGAATTCTACTTTCCCCCTGGGAGGCTCTGAAGTGTTTTAGGAACTGTAATGCTATACTGGAAATATTTACAGTCGGACCAAACTAGCAGTCAAAAATGACACGCTCCAATGACAGAAAGAAGACAATATTTGGGCGTTAAAAGAGGGAAGGAGGTGTTTTAGGAGAGAGAGAAAAGTGAGGGAAGAGAAACCATGGTGAAAGGAGGTTAAGACTGTTATAGAAAAGGTCAGGTGAAAGTGGGAGGTGCACAAGAGAGTTTAATACACTGATGAACTTGAATCAGTGTTGAGTCAGTTGGGAATGGGTGGTTCAGTAAAGGTCTGGATCAACTGAACTTTTTTTATTTGGGTGTTTTCTTGCTGTTGTTGGGATTCAAATCAAGTTTCTTTTAACACACAAAAGAGAAATGCTTTTTTTATATGGAAATAATTAGTTAGAAATATGTTTAAAATCATAAGAAATAACCAAAATAAAATATCCAGCACTTGTAGAGATTATGCAGTAAGCTAATTAGCATTTTTAGCTGAAGGAAGCCTTTTTGTAGATCTGTATTGTGAAAGAGTCAAATAAGGAAAAAGTAACATTGCATATCAGAAGAGTGGAATGCATTTACATTAGATACATTAGATTAGGGTTGGTACGTTCAGTCAAAGACAGCACACTACTCAGCTGCCGTTTGAGACTGCTGGCTCTAAAGGTTGGCAGTGTCGGTTGTTTTTTTGGTCAATCCTCAAAAACTGTTGGACGGATTGTCATGACATTCGCTACGCACATTCATGTCCCCCTCTGGATAAATTGAGGTCATTTTGGTGACATTTCATCTGGCGCCATCATTAGGTCAAAGTTGTCATGTATCCAATACTTTGGTTTTTATTCCCAAATATCTGCAAAACCAATAACATTACCATCAGCCTCAGCTGTGTTTAGCACTAATTAGCAAATGTAAGCATGCTAACACACTAAGGTGGTGAATGTGGAAAGCCTTATAACACTATACCATCAGCATTAGTGGGTTAGCATGCTGACATTAGCATTTAGCCAAAGTACAGCCTCACAGAGCCTATCTGCTCTGGCTGTAGACTCTTCTTAGGATTTATTACACATGTTGGCGACTTCCTATACCTCTGAGCTTCTTCACTATTCTTTTTCTAGTTCACTCAGGTCCTCAGATAGATGCTTTTGTCTGTCCCAGGGGCAAAGTTACATTTAAATCATCATGCCTTTGCTGTTGCTTCCCCAAAGCTAAGCAAAAGTTCACCAGCTCTCTGTTGACATCTTTAAATCTTGTTAAAAAGTAATTTCTACTCAAACAGTGAATCAGATCAAGCTCTACAATATCACCATGCAATTGCATACTAAATAAAAAAATTGCAGTTGTCTGATATGTTTTGGCTGTAATTATAACCATCTATTGCAGTTGTGTGGTATGTTGCCCAATGCTAGTTACTTTTACATGTGAGTCGTATATAACGTTAATTTGACCTTAGTGACTTTTACTGGCACTTACTGGGTTATCCTGTGTGGCCAACCGCTCCCATCTGTCACCAACAAGTGCTAAAACAAACAACAGAAAGTATTTATACTCTCAAAACCAGTCTCTTGATGCCACATTGGCTGAGGGATGAGGCGTTAAAATAGCTCAGAAATGGCCAGCACTCCCCCCTCTCTCTTTTTCCTTCCTCGCCGTATTCCTTTGGTGTCAGATCATGCTGAATCAGGACTTATCATACCCTAAAGACGGCACTTTTCTTCTCATATATGACAACTTGCACATAATGGGTTTGTAATTCTGGCGATAAAGTTTGTGTAATCCTCATTCTGCAGAGTTGTGTGGTCTCTGTGGATGTGAGATAAACGGACCAAGAGCTTCACTGCACGTGTATGTGCATGTGTGTGAGAGTGTGTCAGTGTCTCTGCAGCTCACACACACTATCACTATCTCTCAAGTTGAAACTCAACATTCGTCCTACAAAGATCTGTTTTTACACTGCAAAGCAGGTGACCTGCAGTTGCCCTGGCCGACACTGTGGCGCAGAGGGACAAGATTAATCTCAGCGCTCGACTTTGATTCTCACAAATGCCAGAACCCCTTCTGTCTGTAAGACACTGAGGATAAAATATCACTCACAGACCGAAATGACATTGACAGATCTGTGAAAACAGGCAAAGAGCAGACTGGGAAGAGAGAGGCGGAACCAGAGACCAGGAGAATGTTTTTTTTCATCCCATGTACATCTGGATTCCTGCAGGCATTGTGAGCGATTCTGAAGGTCATTGGCTCCCCACCAGATGTGCACCTGACAAACAAATTGCTGAACATGGTCACTTTTCACTCCACTGATCAGGTCTGTGTGTAATGTGAGAAGGGGTCACACACTTACTGTACTGTATACACAGACATACTCATGCACTGCTCTCCATTAGCTGTCATAAATCCTTGTATGCCTGTAGAAGCTTTTCCTCTCACAACTCTCACATACGCAAAAAACAAAGTCATAAAGCTTTTAAGCTTTTTCTTGCATTTGATAAGTCTGTCATCTATGAGTGCTGATATTCTCTGGATGACAGCATCATTCGTTTTTATAAACTCCGGGAATAAAGAAAAAAATGGCGTTTATTTTGGCACCAAAGGCTGCGTGTATTCTATGAGCAGTAGATGAGAGAAGAGGGAGTGATCAGTGTTAACCCACCTCAGGGATCGTAAAGAAAAGAGCCTGCAGGTGGGGTGGTGGGAAAAGAATTGCATGAAAGCAAATTGTTAGCAGCATTGTGCCAGCGGCATCAGCAGACTGAACAGAGAAACAGTAAATGAGCTTATTAGGAGTTTTCATGAGAGGAGAAATATGCCAAAAAATTATGATGCGGCATAATGTATTTGTCAGATTGAGCTTCATTTCATATACCTACCTACCTAAACACCATCTGATACATACAATGTTTCCAAACAGATTTCCTCATTTTTTGCACTAAAATTCATCAGCAGGAGTCAGTAAATTCTCTGTGTGAGTTTAAAGTGATTTAACTCTCATACCACATCAGTTCAGGTCATAACAGCCACTTCCTTAACAACGCATGACCTAGCAGCAGGTTGTCAGGCTGGTATGAAAGGAGCTCTGTCATTCCAACTCCTGCCCTTTTCCTTCCACCGCGATTAACATATGTCAACACAGGGAGAGTGGTAACACACACACACACACACACACAGACACACACAAACGCTGTCAATGCAGTCAGCGATTTGTAGAAAGCAGCATCAGTGCAGCGGTTTCTCACAGATTCTGACAGACTGCCTGTTAGCCCTCTGAACCTGTTAACTTGGCATGCCTACCCTCCTCGGCCCCTGTGTCCCTCCTTGCTCCTCCAAACACTTCTATTTGTCCTGAAACAGCTGTGGAGCAACTTTAAGTACTGCATGTGTTGCTAAATGCTCCCCGCTGAATGTAAGAAATGCTTCACATGTGAGTCTAGAGAGCACAGATCATTGTTTCCTGTGTTGCACGGGGGCCAGGGGAACATTTGGCAGTTGCTATAGTTGCACTAGCAATGAATGGGAGAAGGAGAGAAAAGGGTCCAACTCCAGCATGATGCAACAACTGTTCAAAGTAGTTATAATAAAGTGTTTATGTGTTGGATTATGGATATATCTGAGAACTATCTGGGTGATATTTCTTGTTTCTTGTCTAAATGGTTTTTAGCATAAATCAGTGGAACAATAAAACATCCTTTTCATCATTCTGATTTATGCCAGAGGGGTCAATACATAAATATGTGCTTTTAAAATTAGGGGAAGGGAAGCATCAGTCGATAAGTTATCAATATGCAACATGAAGCTCTTCTAAGAAAATCCTTCAAAGTTTGTAAGATGTGGTTATAGGTTGCAAACCAAAAATGCAATATGAAATGAAGATTGTTAAAATCTTAGTATTATAAGATTACATAAAATAGACAAAAGATGTGTTCATGCAACAAAATCCAAAGGCTGCTTATAAAAAGAAAAGACAGCAAAGCAGTAATTAAGGCAGAGGGAAACTGCTAATGAGCAGTATGAAAATACACAAAAAACACAATAACTCAAGGGAGGTTCATATTTCACATATTTGTCACGAAGAAATAATCTTATCACCCAGCTAGAGGTGGAGTAGCAGCAGTGCTTTAACAGGAAACTACTATTTACTATTTATTTATTTAAAGTGAGATTTTTGAGAGAAGAAATTCGTAATTATACAATTCAAAAGTGTAAATGAAAAGCAATAAAACACACCCTTCCTGTTCAGCAAAATCTATGTAGTCTAACCTTAATATCTTTACAGGTACGAAGCAAAACAAGGGCTGTTGTCATCTTTAATGTAAAGGATAATTGCAGTGTTGATATATCAGTGCTGTTACCTGTTTAACTCTAATGTCACTCTACTGTCCCCACAGAAACCACTGTGCCTACGTGGTGCAGAAGAACATCACATGCACCATGCAGGATGGAGTGGCTACCTATGTGAAGGCTGAGTACACCACCAAGTGCATCTGGGGTCAGAAGTGTCCTGTTGTCATGTAGGTTTTTCAAACAAAACAACAAAATGCAATAAATTAAACAGATAAAGTTCCACCTTATACTTTTGACTGTTCAGTTTGAGTCCTGAGGGGTTTGGTTGTGAAGTTTGTAATGCGTAATTATTACTTCAGGAGAAACGGCAGAACGGGGAGCACCGTGAAATCTACCCTGCATCAATGCTGCCCTCTAGTGTGCACATCATGTGCTGTCCATATTACAGTTAGAGCGTTGGTAGCTGTATGCACTGTTTGTAGTCAGAGTTCTTCTACAGAGAGACACCACTGGGGGAAAGATAGTGATAATTTAATTTGTATTAAAAAACAATATTAGGAACCGGCTACTGTCAGCACCCCTTTATTCTCTGCACATTAAAAATGCTGAGAAGCTCCTCCTCACTTATTGATTATTCTGGGTTACATGTGGTCTTGTTTCTTACCTGCCCACCTACCTATACCAAGTTAACACCCTACATTTGTTTTAATAGTATAATTTATGTATTGTGATACAAATTGGAGGTATGAAGTAATACTTTAACTTTACCATGTGTGTGTAAATCCATGTAGACATGCCCATAAAGCTTCTCTATGTGATTTTGTGATTATTTTTATTATACCTTTGAAATGCCCACACGCAGGGGAAACTAAAGGAGTGGATTTTCCCTTCATAAAAGACAGCTGAATGTGTGTGTGTGTGTGTGTGTGTGTGTGTGTGTGTGTGTGTGTGTGTGTGTGTGTGTGTGTGTGTGTGTGTGTGTGTGTGTGTGTGTGTGTGTGTGTGTGTGTGTGTGTGAGAAATAGAGAGTTTGATTCAGCTTAGACAAAATAACACTGAAGTTGGGTGCTGACCCAGGTTCAATCCTCTGATGCCACATCATTTATGTTACACTTTGTGTTAATCTCCTAATCTCCCTCTAATCCATGTTTAATCTCATAAAGAACAGCTTCATCCCTTTATCTCTGGACCTCCCATCCTCTGTCCTGGCTCTGTGCTCTTAATTAGTAAAAACAAATGCAGCCCTTCTGATAAAACGTCTGATATGACAGTTTTGACATACTCTGATAATAAACATGCTTTCCATCATGTCTCCTTCAGGTACAGGACATTCTACAAGCCAAAGTACAAGGTGGGTTTTAAGACGGTGACTGAGCTGGAGTGGAGATGTTGTCCCGGCTACTCTGGAGAAAACTGCTACGACGGACCCACATCACTGCCTGACGTCATGATACCACCTTTTAATGGTGGGGGTGTGCCCCATCGCCCAGGGATGAAGGGATTCCCCCATGGCCCAAGACCCCCCATGGACCACAGGCCTGGAGGAGGCCAGCTAGAGCCTGGCAAACCCTTCCCCAGTGTGTCTGACCACAGACCAATACCAACAGGACAGCTGCCTGCTGGGAACGGAAAACCAAACTATGGTGGGAACCAACACTAACCAATTTAATGTAAAACCCTGGGCATGTATTTTCATTTTCTCACTTTTAAATGCTCTCAATGTTGCATCATTCCATCATCCAGTGGTGAACTTTCTAAAAGAAATCCTACTTTCTTCTTTCTGTTTGATCCTTGGAAATACAGGAAACAAATTTGGGATTTCAGGAGTGACTGGTGAACGTTTGGACCGTATGGAGGAGGACCTACGCCGCCTCACCCAGGGTCTAGACACTCTCAACGGGGTAGTGGCTGGCCTCGAGGAGCGACTGCGCACATCTCTCAGGGAAGACACCAACAAAATCCTGGTGTCCCTGCTACCAAACACTCCTCGTGTGCCCGACTCTACAGTAGGATTTGGGGTGATCCCAGATGGGACTCCTGATGGACTGGAAGGAGGAGAAAGCTTCACTGGATTTGGAGACTTAGCCGGGAGGGTGACAGAAGTGAAGGATGAGCTGCGAGCCAAAACTCACATCTTAGAGGAGATTAAGGTACTGTAACATGATGCTTGCACAAAGATCAGTTGGTACAGTATCTGTATAGATTAATCAGTTCTGCTTATCCTTTCTTTATTAAATGCTAGCTTTTTCTCCTTCTCACCTGTGTGTCCATAGGGGATGGTCCTGGGTCATGATGGCCAGCTGAAGAGGCTGTTGGAAGGAGCTAGAGGCAGGCCCATCCCTGGCCACAGCTCCACTATTTATCTGGACGAGATCCTGGATGCCAAGCTGGCCGACGTGCGGGCTGAGATCCTGGATGGCTTTGAGCGCCGTCTGACCGGTCTGGAGAGCCAATGTGACGAGAAGATTGGGGCGGTGCAGAACCAGTGCCATAAGGAGCACATGGATGGCCAGGAGCAAATGCAGCAGTCTCTGGATGGAAGAGAGACCGGGCTCAGGGAGGAGTTGGGCTCTTTGCAGGCTCAGATCCAGGGCCTAACTCTCACTGAAAGCTGCTGTGGACAGGTATGACATGGATGTAATCAGCATGCAGTAAACAAGCAATTTGTCAAGTGAACAGTCCTTAAATAAATGTACTCATGGTGTTTTCATGTAAAGAAAACTCTAACAATATGACACTACCGAAATTTGGGAATTGTATCGATCTTCTCTATCTATCTTGTATCTATCTTCTCTAAGTCTCTGCTAGAAATTAACAATCACTCAATCATTGCTACAGAAAGAATAACATATCTATGATGTAATCAGGTATGACTGGACATTTTATCGGATTACTAACAAATTATTGATTATTGCAGGTGAACAGTCTCTCCCAGCGTGTGCTGCTGCTGGAGGAGTCAGTTAAAGGCTTGACAGAATCTCAGAGACAGCTCCAGACTGCCCTCACTGACCAGAGCATACACGTAGAGACACTTATCGAGACCCGCCTGGTGGACATAGAGGGCCGCCTTAATGCTACAGAGGGTGGACCTGATGGAGTAGCAGGGCTCCCTGGTGGTCTGGATGGCTTCAAGACCATGCTGGAGGACAAGCTGAAGACCCTGGAGGAGAGAGTGTTTGTGGCCGTTGAGGAGCTGAGTAATGCCACTGCTCCGGCACTCCTGGAGGGTCAGGTTGTCCCGGCACTGGAGACAGAGATTGAGTCTGTAAGGAGGAGAATGGAGGGAGACCTGGATGGCATTCAGAAACAGTTAATAGATCTGGAGCTCCTCTGCACCTCTTCCTGCTCACCCTCCACCCCGCCAGCAGGGGGTATCAGTGTCACTGAAGTAGAGGAGGCTTGTGAGGGGATGGGGAAGAAGATGACTGACCGCCTTGACTCCCATTCTAACCAGCTGAACCACCTAAACAACACCCTGCAGAACCTGCTCTTCCATATCGCCCAGGAGGACACGGAGGGCACCGTCCAAGGAGAGATCACCCTGCTGAAAGTTAACATCAACTCTGTGAACCGCTCTCTAAAGGGCATAAAGGACTCTATTCGATTCATTGCAAGTGAAGTGGGCCACGCTAACGCCACCTGGGAGCAGAGAGAGCACGAGATAGTCAACCAAGTTCAAGGAATCACCAAACTAGTGGGCCACCAAGCCTCTCTCCTGGGGGCCGGGGAGAGGCGGCTGGCCCAGCTAAAGGGAGAGCTTGTGGCCTTGAAGAGACGGCTGGCTGGGGAGCTGCAGGGCTGCCGGAGCACAGCGATAGAAGTACAGAGGGAGGTGAAGGATGTTGATAGCAGGGTGAGCCATGTAGAGGGCCAGTGCAGCAGCCTGGGGGAGCTGGCAGAGCAACTGGAGAGGATCAGGGCAGAGCTTGAGAGACATTCAGATTCCTATCTGGCTGAGGTGAATGGCACCCTGGCCGTCCATTCAGAACAGCTAGCTGAGCTGAAAGGGGAGGTCAAAGACTGCAGCAAGCAAGCAGCCAACCAAAAAGAAGACCAGTAGCATCTGAGCTACAGAATTTATTCAAAAAATAAACTTATGTGTGCTATTCATTAGGCTCAAGTGACTTCCTCTGCTTCTCTGCTTTCTATTTCAAATCCCATCTGCGCAGATGCAAATTAAATGAACCAGCAAAAGTCATTTCCCATAAGCTCTCCCACCCCAGTGCCTCTAGGTGTCCTGGGTATTTAGTTTAGTGAAATGAGGAGAGGAAGACACAGAATACAGAGACACACCTATGGTTGTATAGCTGGGCAATATTTTCCCTTGAGATTTTATTCTATAGGGCATTTGTTTATATCCTCTGATCATGATATTTTGTTTTCACATTTTACCTTTTTTAACTTATATGAAGTGACTGCATTGTTATGATGTTATTTGTTTGTATTAGAGAAATGATTAAACAAGTGGATGATATGGGACTAATATGCTGCTACGGGTTTCTACTGACAAGGACACTTGACGTCCTCTGTTTTTTTTTTTAAATACTGTAAGTCAACATGGTGCTATTTACAATTTTGTAAACTTCTGTTTCACACGTTTAAAAATTATACGTATTTCTGCATTGACAGTTGTGTTTGTTTCCTGCCGCATTGCTCCAAGTTGCATAGAAGTTCCAAAACTCACCATTAGGGGACAGTGACAATGCATTACATGGCATAAATAAAATTTAACACACTCCAGGGTGAAAGTGTTCTTTAGACATTATTTTGGCAATGTAGGCCTCTATCTCTTATATTTGAAGTTACATACACATCAAATGAAATAAAAATTCAACAAAACTTTATTTATCATTGTATGCAGCAGCTCGCCTTTGGAGTTATTGTTGTTGGATGGTTAGCAATTTCAAATTTGTATTAATGGACAATATTAACTCTATACTCTCCATCCATTTATTGTATGTCAACAAATACACACAACAAATAAGGAGAAAAAAAGAAGACAAAAATGTTATCTATGAGGCAACAATCAAATTCTATGAAGTATGAGCCTAATGAAGCCTTATAAAAGTAATGAAGCCTTATAAAAGCATAAAACATGATCTATGAAGAATTGAGAAGGGACACTGGAGTAACACAATACACGCAAAAGGAATTTAATCTGCAGCATATTACAACTGCAAACTTTCTTATTGTAGTTCATCTCATACTTTATTTTGATATAGTATAGTGCCTCCATTGCAATTAGATATGCAAACTTCCTCTTTTCACTTATTAATTAGAAGAAGACTCTTTGAACAGATCTTAAAATGATTGTCCAGACTGTTTCTGTCCTTCACCAACAGCATGTGGAACCAGCACATAAGAGAAAATGTAGAAAAAGAATAAGTAAAAAAAAAAAGAAGCTGCATCACAATTAATTCTCTCAATATTTGTTATCATAGATTTAGGACAGCTAACTGATTTTGAATTATGACTAAGCTTGTAGTCAGGTTGCAGTGTTTGCAGGTTTCACAGATATCAGCACGTAGTTTACGAATGCAACATCTCCCACTGATTAACTTGCTGTCAGCATGTAATGGGGACCAGAAATGTATCATTAATATATGCTGCGCAGCATATTGGGTGGAGGAATATTAGGTGTGACTGTACAGAGAAAGCAGTTCTGTTAGAGAGATTAATTTTTGTTCAAAACCCCTGACTTTACCAAATTGATACATAGCGAAAACTGTGTTCAGTTGGTAACAATGTAATTGAAATAGCATCACAGAGTTGCAAACTAAACCAGCTGACTAAACTGTGGTCACATGAAGTGGTCAGATGATAATGTAAGGTCATTAGGTGAAAGTGTGGAGCATATTGTTGTGTTTGCAGACTAAGGGGTTAGGGTAAGACTCAATGCTAATGTACTGTATGACGCTGAGTGAAATGAGCTGTAAAAATTAGTTGACCTTGCACCACTGAAGCACTGTTAGCAGTTCTTCTGTACAGCATCAGCACATAGTTTTTAAAGACAACATCTCGTAGTAACCAGAACAGGATGAAGCAATCATAGCATAATGAAAACCAGAGGCTAGACATAAAAATAAGAAGGCTGGAGGGACAGTTCAGAGCGATTGGAGAGGATGGAGGGTTATATGGATATGCTGTAATTGGAGAACAGAACTGACTGAGGGATGATAGCGAGATAATCATGAGCATGAGACAGGAGGAATAAAGTAGAATGGATGTAATGAGATCTAAAAAAAAAAATAATTATGCAGTGAGATGGCGTCAGAGAAGAAAAATGAGCAGAGATGCTGAGCTGAGTATGGCTGCGACAGCCAGTAAAGGGAGGAGGCGAGGTGAGAGGATGAGCCCGGCTCCGCTGAAGAGGGATTTATTAAAGCTGATAGACAGGGATGTGACGAGAACAGGGAAGGCAAGAGAGCAAAGGATGGACATTGAGAAAGTGAGCATGGCAGTGTCATGGAGGATGAAGAATGTGAGAATGGGAAGCAGATGTGTTTACACGTTCCTCGTCCCTCGGCTCTTTCGCCTTGTTGCCGGACAGAAAAACAGCCAGGCAGGAGTCACAACAGGAGCTGGAAGAAAATACATGTCTGCTCAGATAAGCATGCACAGGGCATATACTAAAACACAAACAGTAAGCTACAACTGGGCAAACAGCAGCAGTGCAAGTTTAAACCCCAGGGTCTGACAGCAGCTGCATGCTCTGCTGCAATCACTCGGGAAACAGCAAGCACGGTCCCATTGGGGACCTGGAGAAGACACAGCAGAGGGGGGGAGCATGACGAGATAAAATGGAACTAAACAGGAGGGGTTGCAGGTTGCTGTAACGCTGGGTATGGCTCATATCTGAGACCAACCATGATAAATAGTTGTGTAATCCCATAAAACAATGTTACAGATTCACGTGACATCCACACACAAATCACATGAGCACTGTGGCTTCTCTCTTCTTTTTTTGCACATGCTTTTTACACATGCATGAGACAGCACATACAGTAGGCCTAGTCACGCGCACACACACACACACGTCTCTCTGTTTTTTATTTAATTAGTGCTAAGCCTGTGTCGAGGAGGCGCGCACACACACACACAAAAAGGAGCACAGAGGAAGTGTGGATGAAAAGTGCAACATGATTTTGATCCACTGAAAGCCACAAATGTTATGTTATCTTAGTTATTCAGCTATTTCCTGATTCAGATTCCAGTTTAAGACACTGACACAGACACGCAAGCAGCATACAAAGGCAGAGGCGACACAAATGACATCAGAGCCTTTGAGTGGCACAATACTCAAGGGATTGCATGTAAATGATATAATAAAGGATGTGTACGTGTATGCTGGCGTGTGTTGTATGCACATCCCGAGACAACTCTTGAGATCTTAAGAGCTGTCCTCTGTGTGAGTCTGCCAGCCAAGTGACCCTGGTGTTAGCATACCAAAGCCTTGTGTTTAGCAGACTCCATTAAGATGTGGCTACCCCAGCCGGGCTCTGTGCCTCTGCCAAGCCTCTCACACACAAACACTGCAACTACTGTTACACAGCAGGAGAGAAAGCAGGGCCATTTCCTTAGAGGATAAATGGAGGTGCACATTTTCAAATGCAGTATATTGAATGAATTTCTGCCATCGCAATCTGTTTCCTTAGGTTTTGCTGAGGAAAAACAGCGTGGGAAGTGGCGCTCAAATTCTGTGGAATACATTTAAATTCCCATGTAGATACCCCATCCCGGCCACTTAGGATTTCCTTTTCCGAGAGCATAATTAAATTATCAGCTGTCACTTCTGTTGACTAGCGGATATGCAGAGTTAATGTGCTAAATGCCACAGGGCTGGAACTGCTCTGATTCAATGAATCTTAAGTGTCCTCTCGTCAAAGCATCTCATTCTGCTCTCTGTTTTTCTTCTCTGGGTGTCAGGCTGGACAATCCCAACAAGCATCATCTTTGTTTCGGATTCTGGATGTGAACATTCTCGCACACACACACACACACACACACACACAGTCCGAGTGATAAGAGTGGAAAGTGGGACTATTACAGGAAGTCTGGAGGAATCTGGACCTAAAATGCTGGGATTTTGTTGGGGACTATGGATCCCAAGAGCCACAGCCCAGTGTCAGAGCCACAAACACGGACAATAATCATATGTTTTGGCGAGGAGACGTGATGCTGTCAATATCCTTGCTTACAGTGCAGTTACTTGGTGCTCATGCAGGCATTAAGTCTTCAGACTATGAGGAAACTTAGTTAAGGAAAGATATTTATAGAGGACTTTCAAACAGTTTCTGCCATTATATGTTAATGAGAGAAATATTCTTCCTTTTTGCAGAATATCCTCCTGGACACGCTCAATGAACATCTCCCAGTCTTAGCTACTGTCATTACCGCTTATAAGTCATTCAGCTTACATAAAGTGACAGCAGTCATTTAAAACAACAGTATAATACTAAGTAGTAATAGGTAATGAGGTGTAAACTAATCGTCTCTAAGTATGTGCGCCTGTTTGCACTCTGTGCAGCATGCATAGTATGCAGAATAACCAAAATATTACTCTGAATATTTAAAAAAAGAGCTATTGACCACAGTGAGGAAATGCTTGGTAAGAGGCAGCAGTTCCAGGAAAGCACATTGACCTCAATATGTACACAGAACAAAAACACAAGCAGGGACAGGGTACTGTATTTTTACAAGTTTAATTTTATTGGTGTACTTTGACAATAACAATGATGGTATAAAAGAAAATCTCCATCATACAAATTTCAATAATCAAAAGATAATATGCCGATACACAAACAGATCCACATAAGGCTGACATCAAGTTTTGACAAGTGGCTTCAAATGGCTTCAATTCAAGGAGAATTGCTCTCCTTACAATCAGAGAAGATATATTTTTAATTGAGCAATGTGGATCTTTTTTTAATAGTAAGCTTTCATACAAAAAAATAATTTGTGTGAATTTTAGAGTGGATTGTGTCGCTGGTTTGGGTGCCTGTGATTCATTGCATTGTAAGCATACAGTGTTTTTGGCTGACACATTGCTATTCTGCAGTGCTTTCCTCTGACCTACACCTTACCCATCATGCTGTCACTATCAAAGAGACATCCCATTCACAAACAAGGACACTGAGCGTCTGCCACGATATGTCTCTTCTACTGCTCCAGCATTTTAAATACAGGGAGGCCTCTGAAATGTAGAACACCTCAGAGATTGTGAGAGGAATCTAAAATGTATGGAATAAGGATATTTTAATAATTATTTTAAAAACAAAGGCTGTGCTGGGAAGCAGTGATGTAAAAACATTGATGTCGCTGTGTAAGCTTCACTAGCACTTGAATGGCACCAGATAAACCCCCAGCCAAAACACTCCAAAGCCTTGTTCTTTATGCTAGCATCTGTAGTGATTTAAGACCTTAAAGAACTTCTAAAACACTACACACAACAATATTTACAATGATAATTTTCTTGATGTGCACTTTTTTTTTCAATTTAAATATTTTTGCTTATAAAAAAAACGAGTGAAAAAACACTGCAATAAATTAAAAAGCTTTAAGGCTGCCAGTTTTGTCAGATTCCCAAAGCACGGGTCCCTTCATTTAAACTGGTACAGAATGGATCAGAGCAGGTGAGATTATGGTACGATGAAGCTGCTTTAGTGAGCAGCAGGCTTGGTCTTTGTCTGGAGTGAGACCATGTACTGTCTTATGACAAACTTAAAACAGTCCATTTTCTGTTTTAAATAAAAAAGCAAGAGAGAGCTGACCGATTTGCCCCCATTACTTAGTCATAGTGAAAACCCCATCTGCATGTTCCACATTGTGAAGTATAAAGCCTAATACTGACTCTTAGAATATCTATGTCACCCAGAGGACATCTGTATATTGAGAGGTCGCTCCGCATTTGAATCTTCACCTGAACACTTAAACTAAAACCATTTGGCTTCTGCTATATGTCCATCTAGCTTTTCTTTTAAAGCAATGAAAACAAGAAAAGATAATAATATACAGTGTATCATGTAAGTGTCAAGAACTAGAAAAAAAATAACCTGCGAGTTGTTCACAACCAGGTAACTATAAATCATTTTCATATCAGTGCTGGAAAACAAAATAAACTCAAAATATAGATGGAGGACAGTTAGACCTCTGAAAGGTTTAGCCATTTCTTCAAACACACATGGAAAAGAAAACACAAATGGTGCTACTGTTCATCCCTTCCACTGGGCACCTGCTGAGTATTTGGCTAGGAGGTAAACCCACGTTTCTGTTTGTGGCAATGAACCAGAGCAACAAATATAAAAATGAGCTTCATCTGGCAGGATGACAAGGCAGCAGGTTTACAAATGTGTGGATGTAAAAACACTGAATATATTTTGCCACCTATATGCAGTAGAGGGATGTTTTGCCTGTCGATACTAGCCTTTATGATGTTAAGTATGGTTCCAGTAAGCACGTAGAGACAGACTCCCACAGAGGGAGCTCTGGAAGGTCAGCACCATTGATTATCAATTAGTATAAAAGGAGGTGCCCAGTGAAAGACGGTGACCACTAGTATTTTCTGATTAGGAGTTTTGCTCTTCCTGTGGTTGTCACACAAAATGGCCTCCTCCAACGTGTCAGCAGATTAATACACGTCCATTTCATCAAAACCAGCGATTCATTTCTTTAGAGGAAATCTGCGGCTTAAAGTGATGGTTCGGAGTAATTTACCCTAGGGTCCTTTGCACCATGACCTTGAGCCAAACACCCCCCCAGAAGCTTTTTTCACCTGGGTCTAACATTGGGCGAGTTAGCGTAGAGTAGCGTTAGCAGCTGAATAGCTTAGCGCAGGGGCTAATGGACCCACGTTTGTATCTCGTAAATGACCCCACTAATAATGCCCGAAATGATACCAAAGGTCTAAACTAGTACATATAGGTTATGTACTCATAAAACGATGGATTGGAAAGTTTGTAAGTACACCACAAGTTTATGAACACTTGCCTGCTGGCTTCTGCTCTCGGTTGCTGCTGCTACCTGCAGTTAGACGAGTGCTTAGGGCCGTCTACAAATTACTACACCGAAAAGAGATACAACAAAAATATTTATTAATTTAATGATTAAATAAGGTAATGTCTCCAAACTTACCTCAATTATTACTTGTCTCCTGCTAGTTATATTACAGCACTTACTTTAAAAAAAAAAAAGTTAAATTAAAAAATATTTTTGTTGCATCTCTTTTCGGTGTTGTAATTTGTAGACGTCCCTAAGCACTCGTCTCACAGCAGCAACAACAACAGCAGAGAGCAGAAGCCAGCAGGCAAGTGTTCATAAACTTCTGGTGTACTTACAAACTTTCCAATCCATCGTTTTATGAGTACATAACCTATATGTACTAGTGTAGACCTTTGGTATCATTTCGGGCATTATTAGTGGGGTCATTTATGAGATACAAACGTGGGTCCATTAGCCCCTACGCTAAGCTATTCAGCTGCTAACGCTACTCTACGCTAACTCGCCCAATGTTAGACCCAGGTGAACAAAGCTTCTGGGGGGGTGTTTGGCTCGAGGTCATGGTGCAAAGGACCAGAGGGTAAATTACTCCGAACCATCACTTTAATGAAATAACACAGCTTCCTGTTTACACAGACCTGAAACTCACAATCCCACACAAATACACATAACTACAAGTTTCAGTGCATCTAACACAGTCGGCCATACGTCACCAATTAAATCATCATATCAACCGCAAGAAAAAAAACAAAAACCTGAACAATTACAATAAGAAAATAATCGATAAAAGATCAAATAAATAAAATGAGGTCCAGCCTCTTTACTTCTTATTTCATTGTGGGAACACAACAGTTTGTCAACCACCCACATCTCCCCCAAAAGATACATCTTAAGAAATGCATACAAGGCGATTTGTGTGAAATGAAGTAGCTGCATGACTAGAGGACAAGACAGTGAAGAGAGAGAGTGTCTGCACGTTTCATTTCTTTTTTAAATGAACTACGTTTACAGTAATGGGATATTTTACTCAAAATCAACACTGTCAAACACAAATCAGAGTAGGGACATTTCAGCCTAACCCCTATTCGCAACAGCCGTATTTAGTGCTGTCAGTCTGTGTCAATGCAAAACCGAAAATTCTAATTTCGACAAACATCCTGAAGTTTGATTTAGGCAAAGAAACTCACTGGCCAAGCTTGGCCAGAAACTAACAAACCTAATCAATGGTTTATTATGTGACGTGTAAGATAAGCATTCACATCCGCTTTCCCCTACCATGTTTAGATAAAGAAGTGTCTGTTAAAAAAAATTAAAGGCATCCATACATTGGTTGTTGAAGATACAGTTCTCACAGCAGCCATGATGGAGGGGGGCTGGCAAACAGTATTACAAACACTAGACAATCTGAAAAATAACAAGCAAAAGCTTCTGTAAACACAAGTGACAGGGACGGCAATCAAGTATTCTCTACCTCCAATTCTCTCCTGTAAAAAATGAAGGTGAATAAACATTAAGGATGTGAGATCTAAAAACAAAACGGCAACTGTTTATCTCTTCCTGGCCTAGACTTGCACACCGCACACAAAGTGAGGTCTAAAGTCAGTCACTTAGAGGTTCAGGGGTGAAGTCTCCTAGACGTGACCCTGAAGACCTTACACTGACAACAGGATACATACAGGCCATTTGCATAGCTCTCCCTCACTTACATACACACACAGAAACATACACAGGTTCTGAAAAGGGTGGCATGTTTGCTTAGGCAAATGTGAAGTTTGCATACGCAGTGACTCCTTCTCTGTCGTCCAATAAGGGCATGGTAGCACCCGTGCTATTGCATCTGTATAGTGAAGAAGTCAGGTCTAAGTTCTGCTGTCTGATATTACAGCTTATTGCTAATAGGGTGAGCATTGCTCTCCAACATATAGCCACATGCAGGCAGGCAGCCAGAACATCCAATTCAACTATGCAAACACAAACATCCTAGTCTTCAAATGGTACGTTCACAGGACAAAATATAGTCTGTGAGAGATGATTAAGGTATTAATATTTTCTAAAGTCAAGACAAACTATTTCACACACAGTATACATGACCGAAAACACTCACACTTTATATCATTTTCTCTTGCTTTCTTCACTTGTAGATTTGGAAAGCCTTCTGCAGAACCAGCTGCAAGAGTCCACTCAGTTTAAAAGTTGCTGTATCGTGTAGGCATGCAAATGTTTTAATAGGCTTACTGCATTTGTGAAAATATGAAATGCAAGAGCAAAGTAAAAATCAAAGCCTCAGGGACCAGGTCAGCACATGTAAGTTAAACTATTGTGTGCGTGTGTATCATGGCCTATTTTAATAAACAAGCACAATAGTGTAGGGCTGAGCTAATCATTGACTGAATTAGAAAATGAATGAATGCTGAAGGCCAAAATGGTGCAAAAGGCATGTGGAGACTGAAGACTAGTTAAGCCCAAATGAGAGGAGTGATGGAGCTGTGGCACAAGCAAGTGCAGCATTTATCCTTAATTTCTTATATGATTTATCCAACATACTTATTTGAGTCTCCTTTTTTGCATACAAACTAAAGAAATTAAGCAAAGAATCAATCAACTAAAACGTTCTAAGCAGTGCTGCCACTGGTGAGATATGGCTGATGTCCCAGAGGACTTTGATTCCCAGGTGTTCTGCAGTCCAGCTGTTCCTACGTCAGTAGTCAGCTATGGGTGCAAGCATTCTGCTCAAGCTGACTGTAATGTTGGTGTAGAGAGGTCTCCTGGACACTAGGGGGGAGTAGTTTAGGTTGTTAAGACCATCCACTTTCTGTCTCTCCTTTGAGTGGCGTAGTAGACTATACCTGCAAGAACAAACAATCAATAAATCAATGAGGAGAGGAAAAGTAAAAACCGTATGCAACAGTTCTTCATCCAGTGCTATACAAAGCAAGTTTAATGTTCAGGTCAGACAAGTTGGATTAAGTGGCACCTGCGCATTAATAAACAATAAGATAACATGTAGGAACAGGTTTCATTATCCTGCACAGTGTTACTAGATGGTAAAACTGTCTGACATTGCGACACTGTTGGTGGTGTAGATAGAAAGTGACCGTTGCATATTTATTTCTGTGGGAATGATCTATCAACAGATCACAGCAGTGTTTTTTTTCCATGAATACACAAGATTATTCATGATAATTTCATACAAGATTTACAAAGAGAAATTATTTTATACTATCTATTCCTTAAACTGTCCTATTAACAAATGAAAGAAACTTATTCTTATTCCTAGAGCTGTTTTAAGTAACTTAAACTGTGAGCAGAGAGAGCATGATGGAATTCAGCCCTGAAGCATACAAGCAAATCACATGCAAAGTCTTTAAAAGAGTTGAAATTCTCTCAAAGTCACTACTCTGGCTTTCTCATGTGACTGGCTTACGCCACATGGGCCTAAGCCTCATTCAAATTAGCAGCTTCCACGTTTAACCAAAGTGTGTGTGTGTGTGTGTGTGTGTGTGTGTGTGTGTGTGTGTGTGTGTGTGAATGAGCTGTGCATGTATAGACACCAACCTTCCTAGGAACTGGACTTCTCCACGATGGTGATGTGGAATTGACATATAGCGCCCATGCTCTCCGTGTGGTCTACTAACTGTGTAATTGGCAAACTGCACCCTACACAAACATATTAATGCTCTATTAATCCATAATGTACACAGGCCAGCAAAACAAGCATTGCACAAAAAGCATAATAACTATTACTTTGATAACCATACTATCATATTAACACTGTGAGAAACATGATATAGACATGTACAAATACAAGCTTTGTAATAACTGCATACAAAAGGGTTAATTACATACAGAAACAATTGGAAGAATTGGTCGTGTTTACTTAGAGCCCTGAGTCTGTACAGCTGCCTGTGAGCTTTGTAGGTGTGGGGAGGAACAAATATGGTGTGTGGCAAAGGCAAATGGAGTGGGGAAAAAAAACACACAAAAACTAATACAAAAGCCTGTTATGTGCCAACTGACCTAACCCATTTCTTAAGGATGCCTTATGTCAACGATACTGAGAGCCTCATGCAGCAGCTGTGTGTGTGTGTGTGTGTGTGTGTGTGTGTGTGTGTGTGTGTGTATGTGTGTTCCCCTCACCTGTTCCAGAGGTCATCATCCTCGCCACCCCAGCCCCAGAATGCATTTGGAAATCCATTAATCTTTTTGAACTGCTTCACCGTCAGGCCACTGACACCACCGAAGAACTCATTATATGGAAGCCTTGGAGGGACAATTACACATATTAAACTCATTAAGTAAGGAATAGATTTACTGTATATGCCCATGGAGATGGAGACAGAATCAGGACTCACATGTAGGAGTACTTGTCAAGTTTGACCGCAAAGTGTCGGGGCATGTCTGTGCAGCCGTAGTAGTTTCTGTCGTTCTCCATGAGGTGGTCCACATCGTGGAAGACTAGACAGTCCCAGTCCAGGTCCTTGATAGCCTCCTTGTAACCCACGTTGAACAACATGGCTCGGTTAAATGGCTCCGTGCCCAACTAAAGAAAAAAGAAAGAGACCCTATTTTTGTAGGTCATAATGCGACAACTTAACAACTACTGTAAAAGACAGAGATTATCACAACCTGAGAAGGACAGTCAATTCCAGCAACGGTTTGGACTTGACACAGGTGAATCTGTCAATCCCTGCCAATGACTGTGAATAGGTGTATGCATACCTGCTCTATGAAATAAAAGGCAAACTGGAGTCTCTGTTTTTTCAGCACTGGCACCAGGTGTCTCAGAAGAATGGGTAAGTGTTCATGTCGGTTCCTGAACGGGACTAGGATTGCCACCTAAGGAACACAAAATAGATTAGAACACAATAGATATGAAATGGCATGCATGTGCAAACACATGGAGATGTGGGAGATTATTGATATGAGAGAGAGAGAGAGAGAGAGAGAGAGAGAGAGAGAGAGAGAGAGAGAGAGAGAGAGAGAGAGAGAGAGAGAGAGAAAGATTTGGTTGTCAGAACATTCACAGTCCTTCTGGGCAAATGAATGTGAGACAGACACAGATGGCAGGCAAGATTGCTCTGTTGGACAAAAAAAAGGGAGTTACAAAACAGAACACATAGTTCAAGGCTATGAAACAGTACTGCAAAGCACATATAAAGGGTTGAATCATGTTTCACCTTTGTGTACATTTTCTTTTGCATTTGAATGTCAACCAGAGCAACCGCATCATCCTGATTTGCACAGTGAGCAACAGAGCAAGCAGGCACGTGGTGTACAATCGTGTATAGGACACATACTGGGACATGAGTCGGACATGCAAGTTACTGTATGTGCACAGTTATGAATGGACTGTGAATGCTGCATACTTCTTCCATTTGGGGCTTTGATTAGCTGCTAAAATCTTTCATATGTGTTCAGTTTGGTTGAGATCTAGATAATTTTCATACTAAAAACTATTCATGCCCTGTATGGGAGCATCTGCATTGTGTTTCTCCTTTCACAGACCTTCTAATAATCATCCACACACATCCACACTTACTTTCCAGCGGGGTAAACAGTCATTGGGCTTCCAGTGGCCTCCTTGGGCAATGTAAGGCTCTTCCTCCAGCAAGGATCTCTCCACCTCCTCCAAAGACACCTCACTCATATTCACCTCCAACCTGCCCTCTGTGTGTGTGTTTGTGTGTGTGTGTGTGTGGGTGGGTGGGGGGGGAAAGAACAGCGCTTGTCAAAGCTTGTCACTGCTTACCAAATAAAACACAAGCTCTCAACCATTTCACTGCTCATCATTAAGGTTAGCGCATTATTTACAGAAGCACAATGAAAGTTTACTTACGGGAACATTTTATTAGGCCAGTAAAACCTGAAGAGCAACTGCTTTATGTAAAGGTCAACTAAGGATACAATTTTTTCTCATTTGGTGCCTTTCATACAGTACAGAATTATCAGCCAGGACCAAATCAAAGCATCCAATCAAAGCTTTAACCGTGGACTTACTCATGGTGTGCAGCCTCTCAGGGCAAACCTGAGAGGGGAGGTAGGTGAAGCCCTCAGGGAGGTATGTGGTGGGAGGAGCATCACTCTCGCTCACGTTGAAGTCATAGGCATAGTCTGGAGTCACACACAAATATGACTATCAACATCATTTTTCAATTCAATTCAATTCAATTTTATTTATAGTATCAAATCATAACAAAAGTTATCTCGAGACACTTTACAGATAGAGTAGGTCTAGACCACACTCTATAAATTCCAAAACCCCAACAATTACAGTAATTCCCTCAAGAGCAAGCATTAGCAGTGGCTAACAACCAGAAGCATTTAAAACCAGTCTTTATCTGCACGAGTGTAGCTGTGTGGTCTATTGTTTTGTATCAATGCTTTTTTTATTTTTATTTTTTTATCTCCTCACTTCTTTCACTGTTGCCTAAGCTACAGTATGTGCTCTATACACACACGTGTGCATCACATAACAGTAAGACTAAACAGCTCCTTTACTTTCTTTATATAACCAGGGTGGAAACTGTGTTCCTTTCCACATAACTGCATGTAAATAGTTAAGAATTCCCGATACACCTTGGTGTATCAATGTATATGTTTTTACCTGTGCCATTGATGCTGTAAGCCCCTCTCACCACCTGCTCCAGAACCTGCGCCCCAATGTTCTTCACGTTCTCTCTGATCTGGATCCCTCTGGCTTGAACCATGAACACATACTCATTCACTGTGGACAGACGGGAAACCAGCACATTGGAAGATACTTTAGAAAAAAAGACAGCTAGAGCAGTTATATAATAACCAAAGATAGTGCAGCAATACAAACAATTATTTCAAAGAGGTCCTTATCTTCACAAAATATTTCACTCATGACCAACATCTTCCTCCATTCATTCCTCCTCTAGTGAGAAAAAAAAAAAAAATAAATAAATATATATATATATATATATATATATATATATATATATATATATATAAAAATACAACTGAACACCGAGGTCAACCTGCCAAAATGTAACAATAGAGTGGAACAAAACGAAGGGATGTGGTCTACCGGTTAGCTGAAACCACTAGCTCATATACAGCCACACATGTGCGCTTGCTAAACACACAGTATGTGGTAAATAGCTGTTCCCGAGTTACTATAACAGTGACTCACACAAGTTTCCCAAGTTGCTACAACCGTGACTCATACAAGTTTTCCAGCAGAGGAAAAGACCATTTGCCCAAAACTCCTGGAGTAACTTCCAGGATAACTGACTACTACGCCTCCTTCTTTATTTGGAGCCACATGCTAGCACAATGCGGCTAAATTGACAGATCTCTGCCTCAGCAAATTTGTATCCAACTGCACAATCTCTCGGCATTAATTCAATCAGCATTTATCTTAAAGCAATCCCAATATGATCCACATCCTCTGTGTCTGTGTACGTGTGCGTAATACTGCTGAGCTAGAAATCCAGGGAATGTGATTTGTCATTAGTAATTGTATTACAGTTTCCATCACATTCATCTTGTTTTATACAAACTGCCTGGCTGGCAGGACTAGAGAGACTAGTGGCTAAGCGGCAACTGAAATCAAGGTTCTCATTTTACCTCTGCAACACGCAAATATTACAGTACTGCGGAGGCAAATTTGCAAATGATAATGATAAAAAAGAAAATAGGAACACAGACTAGATCCTGTTCAGTGACACACACATACACATACACACACACACACACACACACACACTCTTTCACCCCCCCCCATCCCTAGGCACCATATGATGGAAAAAGCTCAGAGGCGTCTGGAGTTTGATTCACGCCTTGGCTTGTCCTCCTCATGCCTACCAAACATAGGGAGGCATATTATCTATGCACATCTTTACCAGGACAGACATACAAGACATATGCACGGACTGTATATGTATACTTTGAACAGCTTTAGCCTGCAGAGGAAAGCAAACCAGAACCTCTGTCTCATCTTTGCTGTCAAATATCATCTCTGAAACATTTTAAATCACTTGTTGGGTTCTCTTATGGGTCAGCAAAAGTCTATAACCACAGAGATGGAAGATGTGAACACTTGATCTACTGTACACAAAGAAGTGGGCATGCAATTCCTCTCTCTTCAAACCCAACGTGCAGGGTGATAGTGCCGGGTATTCAAGGCTACAAACTGTGACAAATGCAATTACACACGAGAGACCTGGAGTTTAGAGGAAGCTAACGTGGTAGGCTTCAACACAAGGCCATTAGCGCTGCACATGCAAGCACGTGCACACACACTGCATATGGATGCGTCAATGGCAAGCAGCATCGCATGCATGCATGCACAACTACATGATGTGGAGACCAGAAGGACCCCCACAAACCCAACCAAACTGTAACCCATCAAGCATGACGGGAGACCTTGAAACACCTTGTCCTCTATAGCTCTCACAGAACACGCTGTCCGCATGCCAAGCCCATTATATATCTCTCTCTCTCTCTCTCCCCACTTATCGGTCCTTCCCTTCACTTATCTGTCCTTCCCTCTATCCTCCCTCTTCATCCCTGTGCTGATGTCACTGTGTAATGTGGTTTGTATCAGTTTCTGTCAAGTCCTGTTGGTTCCTATCGTTTAAGTAAACAATCTCAATGATGGCTTGCAGGATGACGGTCAGGGACAATTCCAGGCCCAGACCCTGTACCATATTCTACTGTAACTTACGTTAACCAAAAACGAAAAAGCCAACAACCAAGCAGAAAATTAAACGCACAAAAAAAAAAAAAAAAAAAAAACAACACACCCCCGCTTTGCCTCTGAAAGGCAATTAACTCCACGTTGATAGCTCAGCAGTGGGAGGTGATCGGCCCCGTTCTGCTAGCTTCCTGATAAGAGCTGAAATGCAGGTTTTTTTTTCTCCTCCCAGCAGAAATGGTTTCTGCATGCTCACATATACACTCCTATTTTTCAGGGTTTAAAGCTGTCACTCTCAGAAAGGGTCATTTTTACTGCCACTGAATATCAGTGACACCCACAGACCTGACCATGCATAAAGACACCCAGGCAGTGGGGCACTATGGGTGCAAATACATAATTCCTCAGTGAATGCTGAATGTGTGTGATGCCAGTGTAAAAGCTGAATTAATGACACTATCAGTACGGTTGGCCATTCATGAATCACTTACCAGTCCATTTCAATGCCATATTGGAAAGTAAACAGATTACTCAAAGCATTAGCACTAAATTCCTCACAATTAACAAGAACAACCACTGCAATTTAAGTATATTGATCTATTGAGGATTGGCATGATGCTTATCAGGATTATATTGTATTAGGTTAAGGTTTTATTATTTTGCCTCGATGCAGGAGGATATTTTAAACACATAATACGTGTGTTCTTTTTAAAAACCATTATTGGATGTCATCTGAAGGGACAAGCGTGTTATGTCCTCCTTTGACCCTCTGTAAGTGATGCCGAGAAACCCTGAGGCTGTCGTAGATCAATACAAACACACACAGCAGCCTCTCGGTCTCTACAGAAACACACACAGTGGGCAAAGCCATGTGTTACATAGGGAAATCATACAGTTCTTTCTGCTTTATCATCATATTGCGAAAATAAATCACTTTAAAGGTGATTGGGGGGAAACATATGAGGGAGCTTTTATTTTTTATTTTTTTTACAATGTGTTTCCTTATCAGAAGGGATATACCAGTTAGTTCGTCATAAAGACACATACTGATAAGTAAACTCACATCCTGTTTGTTAGCCCCCGACAAAACCACACAGAAACACAGACACACACACACTCCTACTACTGTATGTTTCCACTTGCTACATGTTTGTGTGACTCATTCTGTTGAAATACAACACCACATACTTTGTGGGTTTTTATAGATCATTTCAGAGTTTAGAGAATTATTTTATGAGTATTTTGACAAGAAGTAAAGTTGGTCTTCTTCTTCTTCTTAATACACATGACCCACTATCTACCTGCTGGTTACTCATTCTTTATATTAGGGTTGCATGATATTGGCAAAATGTGATATTGCGATATCAATGTTAATTTAGATATTTTTATTAAACATGTAAAATTACAAAAGTTACGGAATAACGCATCAAAATAGATTCATAACAAATTAAACTAGTTTTCTTACAACACAAGGTTTATTTCAACTGACAGTCATATTGGAATGGTACAACCTAAATAAATAAATAAGGACCATGTCTACAGAACTGGTTGGACAGTATAAAATATATAAAGAACAGGACACAACTTTCTTTCACTTCTCCGATTCGTTCCGTTTTGTTGTCTGTCTATTTCTTCACTTACACTGTCACTCTGTCAAAATGAAACATGATCATTATAGTGTTTCAAGCGGGCTCTAAATCAAACACAACTAAGCCACACAGCTGGACGGGACGCAGCGCTCCACAAAATAAACAAAATATTACTTACTGCTACACTTTCGATATATATTGCACAACGTGATATTGCGATAACGATATATCTTACACCCCTAGTTTATATCTACATATAGTTAGGGCTGCCTGATTATGGAAAAAAAATATAACCATGATTATTTTGGTCAATATTGAAATCATGATAATTTAACACGATTACTCATTGACTTTTGGAAAGATGTTGCAATTATTGAACAAAAAAACAGTGGAAAAAGGTAAATAAATCAACAGAAAAAAAACACTACTGTGAAATTTGTCTTAAGACTTTTCCTATTTAAACTTTATTTTTTCATTCAGAACACAAGAGAAAATAAGAGTTTACTTGCAAAACGTAATGAGCTAAATAATTGTTTTTCTCGATTATTCTGTTTTTGTGATCATCGGGAGCTGAAATCATAATCACGATAAACATTTTGATTTAATTGCACAGACCTACATACAGTATAATTTACATGCATTTGTTACAGTCGTTCACCCAAACAGCCGTCCACACATTCTACACTTAATTTGGTACAGCCTACAGTTTCAACACTATATGGAAAGTCTTTCTCTCTGTTCTCAGCTCAGCTGTTGAGGCCAGGAACATGGTCCTCAGTTCACCACAGGAAGGAAGAGGAGTAGGATAGAGGCAAGCCAAAGACAGAGGAGCAAGTCCATCTGAGCAAGTTAAAATGCAATTTTGCTTTGTGAATTGGTATGTTAATTTACAGAACCATACTCACATGAGCACAAGCACTTGCAGCTGATAATCAGGACAATATTAGTTCAGTGCTAGTTATGGTCACATGGCACTCAGTCATAATTGGATCATGTCACACACACACACACACACACACGAGACAAAGAAGCCAAGAGTCCATGACAGCAAAGAAAAACACGAAAGACAAGATTCTCAGAGCAGATGTCATGTCAAAAATGACATCAGCACTTCCCCCATTCCCTGGCATCCTGCCCAAATCATGAGAGCATGCACTAATTCCCCTCTTCCCGAATGCCTCTTGTCCGGTCAATTTCATTCATTCATTCAGTTGTCATTTATCTCCCAAATCTTGTTCTTCTTAGCCTTCCTTCTTCCCCCCCCTCCCTGTACTGGGGTTAAACGCCTGACTGTGAAGGATACTTGAACACATTTTCTCTTTTTAAATAACCCTAAAGGAAAGCATCAGGTTTTTAACAGTGCTTAGGACGCATACTATGGCTTTGATTTGATCTACTTTTGAAACAGACCGAAAAATCATGCATGTGACGTCAGCAAAACTTTCACTCAAGCGCTTCCGGACAACTTTTTTTTATTGATTTCCTTTGTGTAACTGACAATAGAGGTGAAAGTAAGAGTGCTGATTGGATAACCAGCCTTTAGAAATGTAGTACTTCCTTAAAGTCTTCCATGACTTGTTCTATACGAACTGCAAGCTGCTGTTGCCCATCACCACACTGCTTTTTGACACCTCCAGTGCACACATTTACACACACACACACACACACACACACACACACACACACACACACACACACACACACACACACACACACACACACACACACACACACACACACACACACACACACACACACACACACACACACACACACACACACACACACACACACACACACACACACACACACACACACACACACACACACACACACACACACACACACACACACTTTGCTCAATACTTTTTCATATTTTATCAACATGCCTTTTCACAGAATCTACCCCATGCCAATCTCTAGGTATGGTGAAGGACATGTGATGATGTGGGGCTATTTTAATTCCAAAGGCCAAGGGAACTTTATCAAGATGCATAGTATCCTGGATCCATGAAATAACTGGCCTTTAAAAATAAAAATCTGCCTGCCTCTATGGGAATTTAACATAGGGGTGTACTGACTTTTGTTGCCAGCGGTTTAGACATTAATGGCTGTATGTTGAGTTATTTTGAGGGGACTGCACATTTACACTGTTATACAAGCTGTACACTTAATACTTTACATTGTAGCAAAGTGTCATTTCTTCAGTGTTGTCCCATTAACAGATATAATGAAATATTTACTAAAATGTGAGGGGTGTACTCACTTTTGTGAGATACTGTAAATGCAATCATGCATTAACTATTAACTGGTGGCCGCCTATCAGCAGCATTTTACTTAACTCTGCTTTACCCATTTATTCTTAGCTCTGGGTACAGCAGCTGTTTGCGTCAAGGCAATATTGTGTGCGTTTCAAAAAAGGAAGAGGGCCTGAATATAAGTGCAATTTTCACAACTCCTTACTGTATACAGTTTACTGTTAGTGTCAATCACCTTGCAGATATTTCCTTCTTTCTTACCCGCTCAGCTTTAATGCTGCTGTGAACTGCCCTGGTTAATCAATGACGCTAATCAATTGATTAACCTCTAGACAGAGAGTAAATGGCACTGCTGTCTTAGCTAATAAACGCAGCATGCCACTATAAAGGGAAATGGTGAACTTTTCCCACTGATACACCTAAATATCAAAGATAAAATAAAAGAAATGGAGCTGATAAAATGCCTAATAAATATGTGCAATGTAATGGAAAATGTGTCATGGAAAATGTTTTGTAAGAGATAACCTCTCCAAAATGACATATCGCACACAGACACAGCATACACTAACACATGCCAGTAGGGACAGCATGGGGTCTAATTTGAGTTCATTTTTGGTCTTGCACGTGTTACTCTGGCCCTCCATCTGCTCTGATGTCCTAAGTGTGGGTGTGTATGTGCGATTGTAAGTGTGTGCACCTACTCGCCCCTTTGTGTGCATGTGTGACCCTCCCCCTGAGTAACTGTGTCTGCCGAGCCACTACATGGCAGAGAAACACAGGGGCCATATGCAGCGAAAAAAATTACATAAACAACACAGTGGTGCCAGGACCCCTTGTTTTCAAATCCTGGAAAACAAGTATGCAAAAGGATATCAGCACATAGATGGGAATATAGAGGAAAGAGGACATAGCACTTATAGATTCTCATTTTAAGGGAGGCAATGTGAGTTGAGGAAGAAAGAGATTAAGTTTGACAAAAGTGAGAAGTTGCAGGAAGGCAAAGTGCCTTTTTCTTGCACTTTAAATAAATGAGATAAGCACGTGGGAACAACATCTTTTTGGCTGTGGTGTTATTTGGGTGATATCAGGGTGTTATTTGCTACAGTACACAATAATACCATGTATTGCCTCTATTCATAAATGCATCTGTTTAACTGTTAGTGCAAACTTAAAATATTCTTTTTTTTAATATTAAAGCAATTTTTAAACAAGTTTTGGATTCTGTCCGACATGTAGGGTGGTTTTCAGGCTCTTGGCTGCTGTAGCAAGTGTGCCTCCAGGTGGTGATAACCCTCCCAAACCTCTCCTCACTCCTGCTTCCCCTCCTTGTCCACTGCTGCTCTCCATGCCCATTTGACTGCAAATTTTCAAGTGTGTGGAGAAGGACAGAAACTGCAGGTTTCATCACGCTTTAACCATAGACAGTAAGACGAATGGACAAAGCGACGCCGTACACTTCCATGGAGACCAGTGACATCTATTAGAAGCACTTTTCCGGTGATGGCTGAGCATTACTGCGCAGTCTCCAACTGAGCTTGACGTAGATGTGACGCTAGAATCCTGTCTGAAAGTTGTTAGTCTTCTGGTAGCTGTGCCAAGAGCAATCTTAATCATTCCCAATCTTGCAGACTGAGAGCGTAGGTATATGTAAGGAGATAACATGGACACAGGCTAATTATTGCTAACTAAAATGCTAGTTAACATTAATAATTAAACTAAAACAGCAAGTGTAAGTCGAAACTGCCTACGAGCTTCTCTTGACTATACGGTAATTTGTCTATTTAATGAGACAGAAAATCGCGTGGTTATGACACATTCGTTAGCCTATTTTTACAAAAACGCCTGCTACGGAGCCATAACGTGAGATACAAGGTAATAGTCGTGTTTCTTTAGAAATGGACAATGGACAAAGAGAGTCTTTAAACGCTTTAGATGTAAAGTTATTCGCTGTCAAAGTGACGCCAAAATGAATGGCAGTCAATGGAATGCTAACGGCAGGTGATGGCTTGATAGCATCAAAATGGCGCCATAGGAGGTACGCTTTGTGGAGGCTCGCTTACCCACTTGGCTTTAACTCAGCTCCTGCCAAATGCAACTACACTGCAGGTCATTAAATCAACTCAAGATTCATGTCAGTGTCTTCCCTCAATGTGCCCTCTCCGCTTTCTGTCTCGCCACAGCTTTTCAGTCTCTTTCCAGAGAACTCATACGCTAACCCAGCTGCCGCAGTGCATCCTTTTACAATCTCTTAGTTTATTACTAAATAAATGTACATGTGTGTATTTATGATCTTGTTGAAAATGGTTAACCATCCCTAATGCTCTGTAACAAGCACTTACTTTTGCACACCAAGTAGCCTACTGTCCCAATCTCGGGATTTACAGTAAACAAGACAGTTGCGGTTTCGGTAGCACGGGACCGGTGAATAGTAATTCATTCTTGCAGTGCCCCCAACGCTCCGTTTTGCCAGCCCATATCCGCCTGCTTTTATATTTGGCAGCAGCCCAGAACATTCTTGTGTTATTGCAGTGGCTCAGTGTACGGGGTCTACAGAGGACATACACAGACAGCTACACATATGCACACAAACACACATGAGTACCTAATGACACAGACACACACAGACACACACAGACACACACACACACACACACACACACACACACACACACACACACACACACACGCAATACTGCCTCTGCCTATTTTCTTCTATACGCTCTATTTTCCTGCCCCCCTCCCAGATGAGGTCTCACAGCTGGAGGTTACTCCTGTTGACTGAACAAATGGGCCAGAGCAGACAGCTAGTATACCACGCTGCCACAGTAGCTATACAGTTTAGCAAGACACAGGAAAACGGGGCTATAGCTTTCCTCATCTAATTCTCTGCAGTTAATTTCATAATTTCATGAGGGCAAAAAAACAGATGTGTTGCTTTAATGAGGGTTATGTAAAACAACTCTATGTGGTAGTAAATTGATTAAGGAATTTCAAATTTAAGCTACACAATTTGTTTTTGCCAACGTGAATCAAGGTCATGACCCCAATTCTGCCGATACTTCGTAGAATTGCATGTTTTACAGGCGAGCCTGGTGTTAATGTGGTTAAAGTTAGATTTGCTGTGCATACAACAAAAGAAGTACAGTCTGAGGAGGAGGAAGGTCTGTCCCAGGGAGAAAAATAGTAATGTGTTAGTAATGTTTTATCCAATCACCACTAGTGTGTTAAAAACTAGGCTACATTTTGTGCAACACTAACTCCACCTGAAGATCTAATAAATGCAGGCCACTTTACCAACTAGCTTCTAGCTGCCCTCCTGAGGTTTTATTAGAGGAGCCTTGTAATGAAGCTCCTACGTAGGTTCTGTGCTGAGATTGTTTGTGGTTACTGCTATGGCCAACCTAAGGTGTTGATCTGGATACCTGAGAATAAAGTAGGTGTGTGTTAGAAGGCGGCATCAATATATCCATGTCAGTTAGGTTGTGTTTAGACTGACAATAGCAGTGCATCAAATTACGTAACCTCCTTGTCATTTAATGGGTGGGAATGAGGAGTCAGCTAAAAGACACAATTTTATTACAGGAATAATTTGGCAAGGATTAGCAGGATAGTGTATTATATTTCATACCACTAGTAAATACAATACCTGGCTGTCGGCATAAAGGTGATTCATGAATCCTTACTTTTTAAGCATTGACATGGGTGGATTGCACATGGTCGACTTGAGTAATATATTATATCCTTATTCAAATGATTATAGATATGGGAGCATGAATGAGTCTAAAGTCTGTATGGAAAACAACAGGTTGCCAGTGCCTGTCCAGAAGTAAAGATTAGACAGAGCATACTTGCTTTCATCGAACGCTTATTGTCGGCAAACTTTAAAAAACAGGTGCAGTCATCACAACCATTATCCCTACAACCAGCAGTACTCCACCCGTCATCAACATTTGTGTTTTGATTATGCCTCACTGGCACCATTAGCAGCTGCAAACCAGCTCATCACAAGTTACAGTTTGACTGCCCTCATAACACATGACCAACGTAACCACGGTAACAGTCTCCATAACAATGAGAGGCCCATACTAGGTCAACAAAGACTGGGATTCTCCTCAGGATGATTAGGTTACATAATTGATTAGGGCCTCAACACAAGACCTTCAGTCCGCCTCTGAAATAACTCACAACTCTCCATCTGAACATTGGTACACCTCCACCCCCCCTCACCTCTCCTGCATGCAGCTCCACCCTCTGTCAGACATGGCTGACTATTGGACATAGGTCATCTTACAGACAACAGAAAAAGACATAAGCCTCGGGTGACTATGTGTGTAGGGATCACTTTTGTTTGCTGTGTCTTTCTAAAGTCGGGCCAGACAGACTCAAATTGCAGTGACCGTTTCTAACAGGAACTCCAATTGATGGAAGCTGAAAACTGAGTACAATAAGTCATCTAAAAAAATAAGGAAACTATTTGAAATCTGTGTGAAACTTCAGGTACATAATGTCATTAAACATAAAGAGGAAGCAGCAGGTTTTCATATATCAACATGACTTTAGGTGCACACAACAATCAATGTTAGAATAAATAAAGTAATGCTAAAACCCTCAAGTTTACTTGAAAAGGAAAACATGCTGCTATTACAGATAACATGTATTGGTAAAACATGTTTTGCATTTTGCTTCCCTGTTAAATATAACAAGTAATGGCCTTTTGTATCTATAATAATTGAAATCCATTCACTTTGAGGACTGGAGACTGACATAATGTTTGCTTGTTTATACCCAAATAAATATTACAATGGAATACATCAGCAGCAACAGGTTAAACCATCTGTTCACAATAGATCCTCGATAGATCTGCACATTCCATGTTATCACATTTATAGAAAAATATATGAAAATCTACAAATATAAACTGAATTGTCTTGAAAACATTGGATGGAGTGGTTTCCTTTAAGCTAAGAATTGTTCAGACAAAAGCAAGGACTTATCCGTCTCTAGTCTTCTACAATCATAGGAAAAGAATGTTTTAAGGTGCCAGCTGGCTTGCTTGCTAGGGGGCTCAGTTCCTAACCATGGTGCAGAGGGGGAGTAGCCTCGTGAGACCGTCCTGATCTCGCGAGCTCCAGTTTTCCACTCGCAGATCAGTCTGGCATCTTGAGGCAGAGAAAATTTGGAGCCGTTAGCCGGGCCAATCAGCGTTGGTTTTGAGGTGGGTTAGGTGGTGATAGACCGATGGTTTATCCAATCAGCTAACCAGTATTATCAGCCAGCGGTAGCCCTAATTCTGTTAGCCGCTCCCTAATGCTTTTTTTTCCTCTTGGATCCTTCTTTTGGAATATGGTCCGGGAACCTGAAATGGTGCCTTTTATTCCTAAATTCTCGTTACACAAACGGCAAATATCCTTTACCGACATGTTGCTTGCATGCTGAGCTTACGAGCTCTGCTTTGCCTGCAGCAGCAGGGGCGGGCTTGTGTTTGTATTTTCATACGCTTCGTGGATCTGATTGGTTGATTTGGCCCGTCTATCACCAACATAGGTGATAGACAGATGGTTCATCCAATCAAATAACCAGTATTCCACCCCTTCCCAAAAGTTCTCCAACGGAAAGTTCCCAGATGGATATGCCGAGCAAATGCGAAGCAATCCATCTGGCGGAGTCAGGTTAGAGGGGGAGAGGTCTACATTTTAAGTTTTACGGTATGGGACATTATTTTATTTGTAATGTAGGTATGTAGATCTTTTAAAAGACATATTTATGTTGAAAAAATATACCTACAGAAGTAGTTATGTATCTTGTTGTGCGTTTGCCCTCTTATGGACATAATGTGCAAAAATACAAATTCCAATAGTTACATCTGTGTTTTTTTTTATTGGATTGATCGGATGAGATGAAAATGATGAAGATGATAAGAGCTATCTCTGTGCTCTTGGCAATCATTTGCTTGCTTTCCTCACTACCATTTTTCTTCTTGTGCACCAATTCTCTCAAGCCGGATAGCCAGTCAGAGGGATTCCCCTCACCAAAGTCTATGACCAAAAAAAAAAAAAAAAAGCTAAGCAGGGACGACGAGAATCCAGACGATCTCCTTGGGTTTGTCAGCACCTTTAGATTTAACAGTGTCACAATCAAAATGGTTGTGTTATCCGTGTCCTTTTCAGGGTGACGCTCAGTGTTCCTGAATATTCTAGTAAACCATATTTGGAGTGTACAGTAGGTGTATTTGTGTTTATTTGGGTGTAATGGAGGATAGCGAGTAGGGTGTCACACAGTCAATGAATGGATTTAAGAGGATTGCTCATGCCTCTGACTGACTCACAAGGTGCAACAAACTCCCACTCTATTGATGTTTAACTAAATTCCTTTGTTAATAGAGTATTTAGAGTCACATGTCCTTGGACTGTGCACACAGATTTACAACACAAGAATGTAGCAGACGACCACAGAAGGCAGATTTAAGTGTAAAAAGTCTAGAGATGCAATCAGAAATAACAATGTTGATGTGTTTATATAAATAATGGGGCATGTGTTGTTCTGACCTGTCAGTGCTAAAGAGCAAGAAAAGAAAAGTCAAAGTTATTTATAGTAGTTGTAATGGCTTTTACTGAAGGTTCTCCTTTACAGTTTACAGATGTCCCAGACAAAAAGACAGTCCATGGCCCTGTCCCAAAGGACTGTATCCTTTGGGATTTGTTGTCACCCCGATCATCATGGGAACAAGGGTGGCATGTTTCTGTGGTTGTTGTGACGACAAAAAAAAAGTGTCAGTCTTGGTCTTGGATGGGAACAAGCCCTCAGGGAACCATAGCAACTGCAGTGAAAATGTCAAACACCAGACCTTCAGTGGTCTAGCTGGAGGGATTTCAGTGATTGAACTGCTGTGTAGCCAGCTATCTATGTTTTCCTTTCATGCTGATAACAATTTTATAATTATTGTTACTCAACTAGAGTTTTTTTTTTTTAAATGGCAGAAAAACTTAAGTTAAATAGAGAAGCTGCAATATATTACAATGTAGCATGCCTGTTCATTCACAGTAGAGTTAATGTTTCACTCCAGGTATGAGGCATTAGAGTTTGTGTTCTACCAGTGGTAGATCAAACGTTATTCATCTATCAGACAGTGCAGATTCAGCTAATCAATCTAGCATGAATAACATCAGTTCTATGTGCACTTTGTGCAGTACGTTAAACGCCCCGTCCTCCTTCTCCTCAAAAAATGTTTATGATCTTCCCAAATTAATTCCGCCAGGGTAACAGGTCAGCATCTAAACAATGCTGTCACAAACACATGATAATCTATCTAGGCTAAAGCTACCTACATATTTCCATTTCTAATTCTATGTAATGCTAAGCACCAAACTGCATAGCACCAAACTTAATCTGTCTGATCTTTACAAGCTGCTTCCTTCTTCAATACCTCTCCACTTGAAGCGCCAGTTTTTACCCAAATTAGGATTCAAATGTCCTTGGGTAAAGGCAGCCAGCCACTCTTCGTTATATTGGAAATCGGCTTTGCAGGAAGTGGCCGCACAAACAAATAGACATAGCTTAAAAGTGCTCTGGAAAACACTGGGGAGAGACCAGCATGCCCAGTAGCACTGGATTTGATGGACCAGGCATTACAGGGTAACTCATGACATGATAGTATTTTGCCTCTGATAATGACCGTATCACTGTACAGCAGATTCTGCAAGAAAAGATAGAAAGTCAACTGCAATACATCGCAATATCTGTAACTGATAGGGGTGGGGAAAGAAATGGGATGATTTTCTAAAATTTTCCCTAGAATCGAGATATAGATATATAGCTGTGTCCTTGTGTTGAATCCTTGTCATCACTCAATGTATCTGTGCTGAATCTTGTTCTAATAATTGTATCATGTATGAAATAAAATTGCAAACTTTATGATCCTCAATACAAACAAAGGTGACTCCCACCAGCAAAATTTAAAAAATAAAATATGTCAGACTGACAACTGAAAACAAATTGTTTTTTAATCTCATGATATATTGTCTAGGAGTGTATTATTCAACTTTTGTTTTTGTTGAAGAAGGAAAATAAAATTACAATACTCTATACTACTGAATCGCAATACTTCATCGCAATACTTCTAGAATCGCCGTTCACTTGCAGCTGCCATTGTCGGAATTAAACAACACAGATTCACTTAAAACAGGTAGCCTCGTGGTGCATTGACAGTAATTGTAAAATACCCTTTTCCCATCTGGGGTTCAACAGCAATTTACTGGTGAAATAATTTATTGTTATTGTTATAGTTATTACGTTATTATTAAATCTTTAATTTTGACCATGGCCTTAGCAATAAACAAGTCACTGACTGTTGTTTACTACCCTTATTTTTTTTTCCTTCTTCTTTTTTTTTTTTTTTTTTTTTTTTTATTGAAAAGTACCGGTTCAGGCACCGTTTAGGCACCTGCACCGTTTTAAAAGTATCGATTTAGCACCGGAATCGAAAAAAAACCAAACGATACCCAACCCTAAGCGACACAAACGTAAACAACAATGGAGGGAGGAGAGAGATCCGCGCTTCTAGCTGGAAATACAGTCACTATTTTGAGTTTGTGTCAGCTAAAGACGGCAATATTAAGGTTCGTTGTACACTCTGTGCTGGTGGCGACAAAGTGCTATCTAGCTACAAAAATACTACGTCAAATTTGAAGAACCATTTGGAGTCGCAGCACTGCAGTCAAACTTACAGAGCAAGTCCCAGCAGGTGGTGTGAAGCAGAGAGCACAGGATCCATTCACCATTCACACACATCCATACACTTTGGCCGAGGCTGCCATACAAGGTGCCACCCGCTCATCAGATCAACATTCACATACCAATGGCGCAGCATCGGGAGCAATTCGGGTTCAGTGTCTTGCCCAAGGACACTTCGACATAAGAACACTTCGACACGGCACTGCAAGGGCCAGGGATCGAACCACCAACCTTCCAATTGGTGGGAAACAGCTCTTACCATCTGAGCCACAGCCCCCAATAAAATGAAAACACGTGACATGATTTAAAATGCCAATAAGCAATAAGATGTCAATAGGCAAAAGCTAAAAATGTGTTCAGCAAAAGAAGGATACACCTGTGCCTCAATATCCCAAGGGCATATATTGCTATAATGGTGCCAGTGTTGTTAATGTATCAGAAGAGACTGCATCAAGATATACTGAGATATAAATTATTTGTCCCAATTCATGATCCACACTAAAGTTTATTAAAGTTTTCACAGTTAAGCAAATTTCACAGTTTTAAGCAAAATACATACCGCGGTCAAAGCCTGAGGTTGTGTTTCTCAGGTAGCTTAAGCACTTCTTAGGAAAGCCATCTTTATTCATTATTGAAGTAAATGCTAAATTAGTCTGCTGTTTATTTGTGGGGATATTTGTTTTATGATAACTTACCCTGCACACCTATTATCTTACTGATAGAATTCACACTGGGCTTATCATTCTATAATTGCAGGTATATTCTCAAAAGCATAACAATAAGGGCCGCACAAAATTGCACTGTGCAGGAGAGAGTTTATGATTAGTTATTCTCAGTGTAATACTTGCTCATCAAGCAGACCACCTTGAAAACCTGACACCAGAGAGCCTGTTTCTTCCCTGGATCTCGCTCCAGTGGGATTCTCTCATGTTTTAATTAAATAAAAACTGCTCCAATCAGGCCCAGCTGTGCCCTGCATCCCCAGCCTGCATCAGTCAGTATCCATGCTCGGGGGAAACATAGAGGCTGGGGTGTCAGTGCATATGAGTACATGGAGATAGAAAAACCGAGAGAGAGAGACAGAGGCAGACGGGAAGGGAGAGAAAGAAATGGACTAAGCCGCGAAATTGGGGCATTCTGCACTGAAGCCACCTGGGTATCACAGGAAGCCCTGCTCAGGTGTTCTGGATGGGTTCCCCGATGTGCAAACAAGCAGAAAGGAAAGGGAAAGAAGCTAGGCTCATCTCTTTCATCCATTCCTCTCCGTATCCCCCTCCTCTTGCCCTTTTCCATCGTTCGGTTTCTTCTTTTTACTCCAAATGATTCTGCTAATTCTTTGCAGTGTCTCCTCCTATATGGTCTCTTTCAGCAAATATGTTCACCTTCAAAGTGTGGCTACCATCATACATAGATATATTTAAGACCATAGGTGGCGCTAGGCTATTTTTAGGGGTGCTGAAGCACCCCTAAATATCATCTCAGCACCCCTGAAAATAAAGTCCTTATTGTGATAATGTGAGATCGTTTAGTGCTCAAAGTAGTGGCGGTTTTTGGCACGGGCGAACCGGGCAGCCACTTAACTTAAAAAAATATATAAATAATCCTCTGTGCTGCGAAGCGTTTTTCTGTTTTCTATCATTTCACTGTGTGGGGAATTGGCATATCAGCGCCCCCAGCAGCTGCAGGCGCCCTGCTTGCTGAGAGAGGTCAGCACCCCCTACTTTCACAATGAAATGGACTAGTCCGTCCCACAGTGCGCCGCCAAAGATAAACAAACGGTCACAGGAGAAATGGGATATACACAGAGACGGAGAAAGACGAGTCTAAACGGTCTAAACCTTTCTGTTATGTCAATGGTCTAAACGCCAAAATGAAAAAAAGTTACCCAAGCGGCTCAAATAAAAGAAAAAAGCGAAAAGACATGTTTTCGGGAGTAGCAGGACCTTCATCAGCTCTACTTTGGTAGCCTACACAATGCATTATCTGTTGATTAGTTGATTACATTTGCCTTCTGGTTGACAGCACAAAGGAGCGAGGAGAATAGAGAGGGAGAAGGGCAGAGAGAGCAAGATGAACAAGGTGAGAAAATGGCTAGGTAGCCTATAAGACATGTATATACTAGGACTACTGTGTTTTATTTTCTCTTTTATTTGAAGATTATTTTCTAGTTGATTAAAAAAATGTTTTGTATGTGATTGTCAGTGATAGGATGGAGGGAAGGAGATAGAGGGAGAGAGGAGGATGGGGAGAGAGAGAGAAGGATGGAGAGAGAGTGGACAAAGAGAGGGACCTGGAAGAACCAGGTGAGAAAGTGGACATATATTATACGGGCAAAAACACTTAAAACATTCCATTCACATTATATTTACATAACGCATTTCATGGAGGACTAGGCTCTTAAGAAAAAGAGATGTTGTGTTTTCCCCATCTGGTTCAGAGGCATTATTAGATTAGATGAAAAAGTTGAAAATCAACAGCAGAAAAAAACATGAATAATCTTGTCTAAAAATATGTTAAGGCTTAATTTACCATTCAAGGTATGTGCAGGGGTGTAGCTCCAAATTCTGGGCCCTGTGAAAGGCATTTTCTATGGGCCCCTCCCTGCAGCCAAAGCTATGAATTCTAGCATATTTTTGGGCCCTCCTCACATGAGGGCCCTGGGCACTCAGTCCCCTTCCCCCCCAGTCCAACACCCCTGGGTATGTGTGCTGCAATAATCATGCTTTGTAGTTTCCATCTTTTTTCACAGCAGATGCCTTGAATCTGTTGATAGTTTGTCATAATTGCATATCTCAATCTGTCTATTTCTTTCCCCAAAACTCACAAGAAGTCATGATTTAAGGGTTTAAAAAAAAAAAAAAATCTTACGGGAGCATGCCCCCAAACCCCTAGCTTAACTGCTATCAACTTTTCATTAGGGGCTGAGCACCCCCAAAGGTCAGATCCTAGAATCGCCCCTGTTTAAGACATTTGTGGCCCAGATTCCCCATTTGATGAGATGTACTGTATAGTCTATCGCTATAGGAGACTCCAAATTAGAGGATTTTGTTGTAAACTCACATTGTATACAGAAAGATAATTATGGTAATAGGAAAAGCTAGAATGATCATAGTCTTGCTGGGATTATTTATGGAGAATGTAGCTACAGTATAGTAAAATAATGTGAAGGATTCACTGGCATCTCTAAAGCCCCCTCTGACAACTCCACCTGCTCTTTAAGGGATAGGGCAGATTTCACACATGCAGTATGGTGGTTAAAATGAATTACTGGAAGTAATATTAATGCATGGGCATTAGCTCAATTATGTGAAAGATGTACCAGCAAGGCTGCAGTTTGTCAGATACAAATTAAGAGTAACCGACAAATGGAGTCACACCGACACGGTACCCAATATGGTGAATAGGGTGTGTGATCTCTTTGCACATCCTCTGATCATTATTCTTGCACACCCTGCACATAATAATAATAATAATAACATAATTCTAAAACAGCAGCTTGTAATAGTGTCTTTTACATATTTGTATTATAATATTTCTACTGATCACACACACACACACACACACACACACACACACACACACACACACACACACACACACACACACACACACACACACACACACACACACACACACACACACACACACACACACACACACACACACACACACACACACACACACACACACACACACACACACACACACACACACACACACACACACACACACACACACACACACACACACACACACACACACACACACTAAAGATGATGTGTTCTGTTGAGGTTAGTTAAATGCTAATGCTCTGCTGTGGTTCAAAAGGTTTTCGTTAACAGGCCACATTTGCTGCTGTTTGTCTCAAGCTATGGCGCAATTGTGCATCTCTGACCACATCATCTGAAACCTCAGCTAATGCCCATGCATCAATATCACAACCAGTGAGTAAATCATACCACCTTATGTTAAAAAAAAAAATAATAATATGAAATTAGCATTGCACCATCCTCCGACCCCCACATGATATTCCTGTTTGGGCCTGCTGGCTAGAGCTCCACCAGGCATCCTAAGTGTAAAAGACTAAACTGTAGCTTCTAGTAACAGCAGCATAGGCTGCCTTGCTCCTGGTTACCATCTATAATTAATGGACTGGTGCTGCTGGTCCTTGTTCGGTTTCTGAACAAACCCCCAGTAAACCACGTGGCCATTACAGCCCTACAATAGTCAACACCCAGGAGGATAGTTATGGCCAAAAGCTCTCAGACGGTTACTAGACACCATCAATACTTGAGCTGGAAAAATAGTGAACAAATGAATGAAGGATTATGTTTACCCTGGTTGCTCAACGATGTATCCGTTTATTTGTTTCACATTTAGATTATGTTGTAGATGGAGATGTTATTGGGATTTACACAGGCTACTCCTGTCAGTAAAGTGTCCTCCACATGAGAATTGATTCAATTATTGATCAAGTTGTCCACAGCAGGTAAAATGCGTGAATGGATCAATACCCATTTTGATGACTAAGTAGGACCAGTTCTCTCTTTGATGTTTTAGAAAGGCTGCACATGACATAAGCACTATTTCACTCATACAGTCACTCTCTACTCCAATAATGACTGGCTCTCATATTTGGCAGTGAAAAGCAATTACATATTGATTGTAAATGTGTTCAGTTGGAAATTAAAACGTTTTTTGTGTGTTTTTCTTGTGTAAACTATAACATGGGTCTATCTAGGGCCGGGTACCAAATTCAATACTTTTTAGGCACCGACAAAATTTGAGTATCGAAAAATGCCTCGTCATTCGATACCCAATTTTCAATATCTAAGGAGTAAATCTCATCCGCGTCAGTGAGCTAATAAGCATGCTTCTACCAAGATCTAATAAGGCTCGTGATTTGCGGTCTAAAGTTACACGTCGCAGAGGTAGGCAGTAAAAACTCTACGTTACGCACAGAGACTGGGCTCACGTAGTATGAGCTGGAAAATAAATAAAAAGATTTGTGACGTAATGTTGTAATTTCTTTTTGTTTTATAAAATTGGTATTGAGAAGAAGTATCGGTACTGTGACGTCACAGTATTGGTATCGCTAACGATCCCAGCCCTAGGTCTATCATTGTATTAGGGCTCAGATGACAATGTTCCACGGAAGTCCAACCAAGCATGCCTGTTCAGCAAGCAGAACAGGATATCCAACGAACGGTAAAATATTTCCTTGTGAACTTTTCCCCACAACTGAAGTATATAGGCAACCATGTAGTTGTTGCTCAATTGCACATTCATCAGCGTTTTTACACCCACTCAGTGGAAAATCATAACAGATCTGGTTGGCACAGAGTCAAGTACAGAGTTAGGTAAAAGTCCCAGTTTTACAATATGTATTAAGATAAGCTGAGCCGGTTAAACTACAATAAAAAGTGACAAATGTTTGGACATCACATGGGTGATACTGACCAAAATAGCAAGCATGAATGGCCCTATATCTAAGCTGATAGGATGAGTGGACAATGGCCTCAGCTAGCAGGTGTCAAGAAAAGATGCTCAAGAAAGACTGAGGTGACACACATGTCCGCATATTCACTGAAAGTGACAAAGAGTGATAGAAAAAAAAGAGTAGGGCGGGGATGATGAGACATAATAAAATATAATAATGATAGCAGAAAATCAGGACATTCAATATTACACAACTGCATATGACTTACAGCCGCCAAATGATGTAAGAATATATTTGTTTGTCAGTGATTTCTATGTTAAGATTGACTTCACACATGTAATTTAGGCCTATGAATCCATGACTCACAACATGACCTTTGCCCTGCCAAAAAACAGTCAGACAGAATGAGAAAGACAAAGTACATATGATTCACCTTTGGCTGTTCTATGGATGCCAACAATAAACCCCAAATCAAAGCCAAATACCATATTTTGCCTGTGGCCCCAGTCACTACTATAAACATAATAATCATAGTTGTTAGGCCTGCTAACATCAGCATGAATAGCAGCCATGATGCTCATCAGTAGCACTATTATTATCATGGTCAGGTACATGGATATTATAGGATTGAGTTCCAGCATCCAGCTGAGTCTCATCATCGATTGGGAGAGATCAAGGCTCAGCAGAGGAGCATGGCCATTTCGCTTGTCCACACTCCCAAGCTGAGCTGTCACACATGACCTAACAGCCCATGCAAACAAAATCACCTCATTATAACGTCTGAGTATTTCAAATACAATCTTCAATTTGTTTTCACTTACCGATTCCGGGGGCGGAGTAGATGAAATACAATGCGGAGGTGGACAGTGAAAAAAGGAATAAAAGCCCAAGGAATGACCTTCTCCGGAAACGCAAATGTGTCGGCATTATACACGCAGCACAAGCACACACACAGGCACGTTAAATTCAACAACGATAGACCAGCTCTGATGTGTCCAGATGCCAAAGACAGTGGTCGGCGGACAGCCTGGATTAAATAAACCGAGTAGAGTGGCTTGTCTGCGGCAGCGATGAGGAGCGAGGCGACGAGGAAGTCAAGTCTGTTTCCGCGGCAGGCAGTCAGCGCAGGAGAGGACCTAACCAAGACTCCATTCCTGAGAGGTTTCGCTTTTAGTTGCCGGTATGTCCGTTGCCGAAACGGATGATGATAGCGCAGTTTAGCCTGGCCTGGAATTTTCAGTGAGGGACCATCATTTGTCTCACACACTACGTCGGTGATGGTGTGTGACCGCTCCTGCGCTTTGCCTGCCTGCCTACCAGCCCTATGAATGGGACTGCCTCTCCGCAAAATGAGCAATACCTAAAGTGGGCGTTAACCGTACCCAACAAAACAACGTGCCCACAACGTAACCTTGCGACCAACCATTCGAAGGAACATAATATGACACTTTGACGTTACGGCAGATTTGTTTTAAGCTAGCTAGCTATTTCATTTAACAGGATTACATTGGGTCTGATGATTTAGCTATATGACTAATCAAAGCACCAATTTAACTATTGTCAGCTCAGTAATCTGCAGTTTCACTCTGAAACAAAATGTAAGTTGTATATAAAACCATTTTTTTTTTTTTTTTTTTTTTTTTTTTTTACGTTAGGCCTACTGAGAAGTGCTAGAACCTATAACTCTTGTGTGAGGGGTGTTTAATAATATCTGTCCTCCCCAATTAGGCTACACAATAACTCAATTACAGCCTCCAAAGTCCAAAATGACCATAAGCTAAATCAACAGTTTCAATAAAACAAAAACTGATCTCTTGTCATTTTAATTGGATTTATAGCATAAAGTTAGGATTTATTGCAGGGGTGTTATAGGCCACTGCAAGATCATCATACACTTATATTCGGTGGCCATTACAGCTTTCATAGCACTTCTACACTTTTGCAGTATATATATATATATATATATATATATATATATATATATATAGTGCTGCTCATAAGTATTCATACCCCATGTAAAGTTGACTAAAAAGAGGAATACAAAAATCTTGTTTTGGAAATTGATCTTAATGCTTTAATTAAAAAAATGAGGAAAAATCCAACATTTTAAGGTTAGCCTGGGAATTTAACATAGGCGTATGTATAATTATGGCCCCTGTATTTTAAGGAAGAACATTTATTATTTACAATACATTATTCATTCAAAAAAAAAATTGGTGTCCTTAAAAGGTTTTTCCTATTTTTTTAATTAAGGCATTAAGATCAATTTCCAAAAGATTATTTTTTTATTCCTCTTTTTAGTCAACTTTAGCATGGGTATGAATACTTATGAGCAGCACTGTATATATATATATATATATATATATATATATATATATATATATATATAATTTGCACCCATCTGATAATAATACTACTCATACCAAGTTGCATGTGTTTTACATCTGCGGGTAATTAATGCAAGTTACAATAAAACTACAGTATCCTTGAAACAGCAGGTGGACGGGTGACGCTACACTACAATGGCTTATGGGAAATCGAGTGCACCAGGGTTTACTGTGAACTATCGTCACTTTATTTATACTATTAAAAGTAGAATCTTATCCACTTTGACAGAAACATATATATTTGTTTGACAATGATTTTATCAAACTGCGTGCGTTTGTGTCTTTGCTAGACTCTCAGGTCATTTATGCAAAGTAAAGACTACAACTCCCTACAAAATACCTTTACCAGGAAGTGGAGTTATGATGTCAACAGATTCATTGAGCTGTGGACATGGAACTTCCAGTCTTTTTAATTACAAAACGTAGTTTTTGGGGTTAAATGCACTGGTTTGAGAATGCACGGTGTTAACCATAAAGTTGTGTTGCTGTCCTTTTTGCTGTTATTTGTTAATCCATGCGTGCCAGAGCAAGCCGAGAGGGAAAACTCGTTGGACCTGCATGAGAGAGATGATGACGGAGGGGATGTGCACCATGCTCAAGTTGAAAACCAGCAAACATTAGTAACAAATAAAAAAGAAGATGGACACGATTCAATCGGCCCACAGAAGGATGGACACTCTGTCAGGTTTGCGTGCTCTCACTTTGGAGTAACTTAGCCCAATATTGTAGCTAGCTAGCAATAGCTTGTTTTTAATGTTACGGTTTCCAATGTGACGTTACCGAAATCTAGCTAACGTTAACGAACAACTAAAGACACATTGCTAAATTAACCTACAACAGTACGTACAGAAAAATTGTACAAAATTAAACAAAAACCGGTGGTATAAAATGATAGCTTTTTGGCTTGACAGATATATAGCTAGCTATAAACAAAAGCCTGCCTAGATCACACTTTTCTAAGGCCCTTTCTTTTGAGTCTCTCTAGTGTAGTCAGGTGTTATAACACTTAGGATTAAAGTAAGTAACGTTCAGGTTCAAATGAAGTAACTTTAGTTGTAAAATGTACTGGTTTACACTAATTGCACCTCAATAATAATAATATTAAAGTTTAGGAGGGGTTAGGTCGGTGTATAAATAAGGGCTTTTATTTCCAACTGGGGTATCTCTGCTCTTCAATTTAACACTATATTGTTCAACAGAGCTTTAAAAAATAGATTAGGTTAGATTTATTGTCATAGAGGGAAAAATATTTCCACAGCCAGTACACAGAAACATACAAAATTACACACATAGCAATATAGACATAGCCACATACAGATATAGACCGTACATCCTCTCCATGAATGCTTAAAAAAAAAGTGATTTGAATGATTTGTGATGTATATGGAATCCAAAGCCATATCTTTATTGATCTATAGATCAATTGTATACATCACATCAACATGCTTTTTCTCCTGTCTCCTTCCAGCAAGTCCAATGACACCGATAACTACGGCAACGAGACCCTCCACTCTACAACACCTGCTGTCAAGCCGACGACCCCGGCACCCCCAACCGTCAAGCCCATTCTGCCTGTACAGACAGGGGTCAAGGCCCAGGAAGAAGAGCAGTCTAGCGGGCTGACCATATTCTTCAGCCTGCTGGTTATTGGTTGGTAGTCTCTCTGTTGCTGCATCGCTGAGTATGTGTAACTGTCAGCATGCTCACCGTTTTTATCCTCACGCACATTGTTTTACAAGAGAAATCTAGTCCTAGCCTAGTGTCCTTCTGAGCATACAGGATAGCAAGGAAGACGGAAATATATCCACAGTGGCAAATATGATCACTGTGGTTTACGCAATTTACATAACTTACACCTCATACAGCTAATAATGGAGGGAAAATACACAACCACTTTAGCAGTTCATTAAATCAGTGGATGGTGATTCAGCATGAAGGAAGTGGATAAAGCAAAGGATGTGGTTACATATCAATCAGGGATGTAGTGGAGGCTAAACGCACGTAAACGCCGTTTGCGCACCTCCCAAAATTCGGAAATAGCATTTACCCACCTCCAAAGTGCGTTTATCCACCTCTAAATTGCGTGTATCCACCTCTAGCATATAGTGCCTAAGCCGTTTTAAATTAAGCTTATGTCGTTTTAGTTTCAAATTGTTCTATATTAGTTTCATAAGTTGTTAAATCTAAGACGAAATATTTCATATTGCGCTGCATTACTGTCAGTGTTGACCAAAGATTTCTAATATAGGAAGAAGTTCCACTCCCTCGTTACTTCCGGCTTCTGAACTGGTTGCAGTTCCACCAGAGTTCCATATAGGAGGCGCTCACAGGCCAGTGCAGAATGAATGGGACTCTATGGAGCTATACCCCTCAAAACCCACTTTTCTCAGGATATAATTTTTTGTCTAGTAATTTGAATGTTGCATTCGAAAGAGGAGGCTAAGAAAATACACACTGCTGTGTGTTAGATTTTTTTAAAGTGGCTTTTTTGTTCTAAAAAGCCTTTTAAAATGTCAATGACGTCATACACATATACGGCCAGAGATACTGCTTTACGGCGAGCTCTGAGTTGCTTCCTTTGTTCTCTCGAGGCATCGACAACACAGCTGACAGGTTAGGCTCTCCCTGTCAATATACGTGCTAGAAAGAGGTTTGCTAATGTTTTAAAGACCACACCAAAATATTCACTCTGATATTCAGGTTCTGCTTCGGATGCCGTCAAACGGGATCTCCGATCTTAATCAGTCCTTCACTGACCAATCAGCATTCATTAGCAGAATGCTAGCGTGTTATGGGCTACAACGACTCACCCTGTAAGAAATCAAAAGGACATCAACTTTCGACCTATAACCCATGTTGATCTTGCAAAAACTACAATCAAATCTGAGGTTTCTCAACGACAATCAGGCGAAAGAGACACATTTAGCCGTCTAGCTCCATAGAGTCCCATTCATTTTGCACTGGACCGTGATCACCCCCAGTGGAACTCTGGTGGAACTGCAACCAAAATCCGGTACAATGGGGCTGGATAGGGAGTGGAACGGCTTTCCGTAGACCGGCTTTGGTGTTGACCAATCTCTTGCGGTGTTTGGTGTTTCAGCCCCCAACGTTGCCTTCCAGGCAGCGATGCCTGGAAGGCACTAGGATTAGGCAATGGTTAGGTGCCTTGAAGTCATGAAGTCAATGGTCGAAGCGTTGCCTTGAAGTCAACGCTTGGGGGCTTAATGCAGGCAAAAACATTTTTTTTTTTTTTCACTGGTCAATTTTGAGATTTTGGGCTATTTGTCTTCAGTAACATATATTCTTTCAGACTTGTGGTGAAAAAAGTAAAAAATACACATTTAGGTCTTTATTTTACTACACTTTCTCCTAAATTCAACAAAAGTTGGCGTTCTAAATCATCCCGCTGCTCCGCGATTGCTGTCTGCACCCTGTCATCTCATATACCGTTGGAAAGCTCTCTCTCTCTCCTCTACAATCCTGTGTAATGCTGTCGGATCCAAATATGGTCATTTACTTTTCATAAGCATCCAGTTGTGAAAGTAAAAGGGGGGATTTAACTCTAAATGCGCAATCTCATTGGCTGATGAACATTTCCGCGGTAGTTCAGAATGTCGAAAGAAATGCGTCAAACGGTCGAAAATCACCTCAGAGAAGACGAAAACAGTTGTTATTAGCAAGAAGACCCAGCAGGGGATTACAGCAGAGGATGAAATGCCTTCACATAGGACGTCGATGTGTCAACTATCATTCAGAAAACAGGAGATATCAGACAGCGGAGGTAATCAGACTGACTCTTTCTCTCTCTCTCTCTCTCTCTCTCTTCATAGCCTACATGTCATATATTAAATATGTAGGTGTCACATATATACTATTCTACTATAATTACTATAAAATACTAAACCAATCTGTAATTTTGGGATCCTAAAGTGGTTGTGAGTCCCTCAGATCCATGTTTAGCTGTCAGAAGAGCTGCTGTCCCCTCTCCTAGGAGAACTACCAGCTTCTTTTCTGGTGGTAACTTTTTTTGGTTATTTTTCCAAGGTGTAATTCTCTTAGTGAAGATACTTTTTCCCAGTGGAGGAGGAAGTGCACCTCTGTTGGTGGTCACTGAGCCTGTCTCTCTCTCTGACCTGTCTGTCTGACCCAGTTGGTGGTCACTGAGCCTGTGTTTAGTCAGGATCTGTCTCTTCTTTGTATCTCTGACAGTGTGAAGATAATGTGTCTAATAACAATTTAGTCTACTTTGATTGCTTTCTCCAATGTTCTAAATATTGGTCTTTTGAATGATCACCATAAGAAGCTCATCCCTGTGTATCACCGGATGTCCAGTGACAGTGCAGCATGGAGGCACTCAGAATGCCAACACATGCCTCAACTTGGTCATATAATAATAATAATAAATTTAATTTATATAGCGCTTTTCACAGACTCAAAGTCGCTTTACAGGGCAGGGTAAATTATAAAACCAGAACAAAACAAACAAAACAAGATTCAGGCACAGATGAAAAGGGAGGGGGGCGTGGGGCTAGGGATAGGCAGAGGTGAAGAGATGGGTCTTGAGGTGGGACTGGAAGATGGTGAGGGACTCAGAGGTGCGGATCTCTTGGGGGGGGAGTTCCAGAGCCTGGGAGCTGCTCTGGAGAATGCTCTGTCCCCAAAACTGCGGAGTTTTGACTTTTGGATGGAGAGGAGACCAGCTGAGGTGGATCTGAGGGACCCTGAGGGTTGGTACGGGGAGAGGAGGTCAGTGAGGTATGAGGGGGCCAGATGGTGGAGGGCTTAGTAGGTGAGGACCAGGATTTTGTTGGTGATCCGATGGACAAAACAAGACATTTGAGGACGTCATCCTGGGCTTTTGGGAAACAATGATCCACATTTTTCTGACATATTATAGACCAAACAACTAATCGATTAATCTTAAGCGAAAATATTTAACAGATTAATCGACTATGAAAATAATCCCAAATCCCTAAACCCTAATCATTATGTACAAGTGCATTGCATTGGAAGCCCTGGATATAAGCCTCCCTCTCTATCTCTCTTAAATATTGTTGTTCTATCTGTTTTGTCATTTAGTAAACTTTATAGATTACAACCATATTATTCCTTCTTGAGTCTCTTCAACAATAATTTAGATTAATGTATGAATTGAATAGTGATCGTGTGACCTATGATGAGGGAACAACCAGTGATATCCTTGGTAGTACCATCAAATGATAACCTATAGCGATGTCATCAGGATACACATACACCAGTAGGCAGTGGCCCACCGTACCGGGTGACCACGTCGTGGTCCACCGGATTTTATAGTTTACCCACCTCTTTTTTTACCACTACACCTCTGATATCAATACAGTATGTGTAAGTTCACAAAGAGCTTCTTCAGAAACATAGTATCCATTATGCACTTTAGCTCACTGAAGGTTAAGTCACAGGCTTACCACTGTAAGTGTACCAACAATTTGGCATAAATCATGCATAAGGTTACCAATTAGACTAATTCACTTTGTAGACACATAAGCATGTTACTTAGTCTTGAACCAAATGTTTAAGGTAGCAAATGTTTTATTGCTTGCAGGAAGCACAACATGCAGTCATTTGTCTTGTGAAGTAAATGCCATCTCATCAGTGGTTTGATTGAGATGGTATAGCTCAATAAATGAGAGGCCACCTCAGAGTAAAATAAAGAAAGTACACATTAGTTCTAAAAAGCACTTCTGGGAACCCATATTAACATTATGTACTTCTGCTGGCTTCAGTGTTGCATACACTGTGTCTTATGACTATCTCGTTTGCTGCACTGCATTTCTGCCATATGTATAAATTGCCGTTTACTTCATTATGGCCTTGGAGTTTGTCGTCATAATCGTGCTAATATGCGTATGCGCCGTTTCAGCACATTTATATGCATGGTTGTCTATCGTACTGTCACAACCTAATTTGATGTTTTAATTGTGGGCTATTATTTTTATTGTACAGTCTCAGAACTCTAATTTTAAATGTCAAGCAACTGCTTTGTTGGCATATTTATGTCAAGCAACTGTATTTGAACTTCATTTTTTTCCATAGACTAGTATGATGTGAATTAAAGTATCCATTTAGACTTTCAATAGGACATAAAGTTAGATATATATGCATTTTTATTCAGACATCCCTGTCCAGTCTACAGTAGTTTGTGTGAAGGAAAGCAGCCAGAGAAATGATCTTAACATTATATGATGTGGGGGCTATTTTGGGCTGATCTAAGTTGGTGTGACATGATGTTTGGGACATGGATGTATTTGTCCTAAATATTCATTCAGTGTTCTTTTCTCTCATCTCACCCCAGGTATCTGCATCATATTGGTGCACCTGCTTATCAAGTTCAAACTGCATTTTCTCCCAGAGAGTGTGGCTGTCGTGTCCCTTGGTGAGTACTTCTTGTGGAACATGTTACTCTCCCAGGTCTAGGAGTGTTCATTGTTTCTGTATTTAGATTTGATTTGAAAGTTGATGTCTGTTCTCATAATTTACATATTTTACTCCAGTCACTCTTCCTTGTGTTTTCTCTCTTGTACATATTGTATGTCATAGAAAATTCTTAAAATTATTGCCCATTTGTGTGTGTCCAGCTGTGGATTAAAACCACTGTAAGGATACAGTACTAAAATAATTTACGTCTAAGTCAAATGTGTGTCTTTTACAATGAGTAATGGCCAACCCAATGGTATCACTGGCAGCCTTATCCAAGATTTAGGAAGTACTTTGTTGTAAAAAGATTTATTTTAGTTCTTGTGGGAGGTCACTTTATGTTAACTCTACTTCCTATCCCTTTTTTACATATTTGTGCAGTTACACTCACTCAAACTCACAATCTGACTTGACCCTGAAGGCCTCTTCCTCTTTCCTGAGCTTCATGTGAGACAAAGCTTGTTGCTTACATATTAGGAAGGGCTGCTCTTCCTCCCCCATCCCTTCCTCTTTCTCAATTACCTATTGTGTGTTTTCCTCTTCGATCTGCCTGCATGTATCCGGGTCTTACACAATGCGTTGATGCTTTTGTTTCTTTTTCCATCTTATCTCTGTCTCTTTCCCTGCTCTTTATACATATTTGTGTTTTCCTCAAGCTTTTAATTAATGTTCTCCTGGGCTGTGTAACAAAGAGAAATGAAAGCCCAAGGGGACTTTCGCTATGACAAAACTACGACAGTAGCCCTTTTCACTCTTCATAGCTAATTTTTCCCTGAACTATGGTGGACATTTGCCAGGGTTCCGTTTGTTTTAACCACTAAAATAGCAAAATTCCCACTCTCTCATCTGTATTCTAGTTATATTGAAATATTCATATGAAGTAGTTAAATATTTAAACCGTGGTATTGTTTTTTGTTTCTCCTAAATCTCTCCAGGAATTCTAATGGGAGGCTTCATTAAGATCATTGAGTTCCAGGAACTGGCCAACTGGAAGGTATAGTTTCACTCTTGAACACACCCTGCTTCACAGCTCTTTGTGTCCACACTGCACTGGCTACAATTGTTGTTCTCGGTTAACACAGTTAATGGTGCTAAGTTTGGTTTAATTCATACAGCCACCTTCCTCCACCCACGACACACTTAAACAAACCCATGAACACATATGAAATGCATGACATAGTTGCTTCACAGCCATAAACGAAAGAGCTACACCCACTGCAATCGTGGTATTAACTGCAAAGAGTGTGGGGGGAAAAAAGGTCTGCATTGCTCTCAAGTGTTTGCTTATTGAAAACATAATGCATCACGCCTATAGTATATAACCACTTTGTCTAGGTCTTATATGACTCACTTATCCTACAGCAAATTCTCTGGGAACTCCCCACCCACCACCAACCCAATAAACAAGCATCTCTCCTCTCTGTGCTGTAGATTTCCATCTGTCTTTCTGTGCCATTCTTTTTGCTCAGTTATTCATTTCCTGGCCACTGTTTTTGTCACAACTCGCATCTCTCTATCTCCACTCTGTTACCTAGCCATAGTGAAGCACACCATTCTTTGCTATCTTTCCCCACTGTGTCCCTCCATTTTGCTCCTGGTTCTCACAGCCTTCAATTAACATTCCTTGTTCTCTGCCAGTGAATGAGATAAATTCACAAGAGATGTAGAGGGAGAGATGCAGAGTGAGGGAGAGGGGAGAAAAGAGGACAGGTTGTGTCAATGTTTCTTGCACACTGGGGCCCATTGTTTTTTAGCCTGGGGGCCCCTGGGTGTTGCTGAGTCATCGGCGTACTACTAGTAACCAGAGCCCCTTTCCCCAGTTTCCCCTGTCCTGTGAATCTCTAGACTGCTATCTCTGTGTATCACATTAAGCAGACCTGCTCATCTGTCCATATATAGTAGGCAGTGGCTTCATGACCTGTTATCACTACACAGCTTGATAAAAACAGTCTCAGCAGAGTGTAATGAAGTTACAATGTGATATGCAGCAGCTTCTTTGCAGGGGCATGGATATGCTAAGTGGTTTGTAAGTCTTTGGAGACTTCAAAAAACCCAGGCCTTGATGCAAATCCATTATGTCTGACCTATTTGTTTTTGAGAGAGCCCCTAAGAGCAGGATGCACCATATAACCTGTTCAGTGAGCAACACAGCCGGTGGCAAAACTGTGATTCTGTCAGCATTATTTTTTTCAACTGAAACTCTTGAAATTGTGCATACATCCATATTTTACCACCACAGTCAATGGAATGCATCTGTCTTTTTTCAATAACTAGCTCATTTTGCAGGTTTAAACTGGATGCGTCATCTTTTAATGCTGGCGCTATCTCTTCCAACTAGCATGTTTCTAAAGATGCCGCACTTGGCTAATCTAGCAAGCCTCCAGGGCTGCCCCACTAAACCACCAAGGGTGTACAACCCCCTCAGGCAGCAGCATCCTGTCATCACTAGCCTTTCACCACCAAACTGCTTTCTGTGCTTTTTGTTACCAACCCCTCTATCTCAAGTCCTCTCCCTACAATCCAGCATATAAAGAGAAGCTTTTCCCTTATGTGCTTTTCTGGGACTGTTCACTGCTTCTCCTTTTCTCTCATCTGCCCATCTCTCCCCTGTGCTCTGACACAGATTGAAGAAATAGCATACTGGTAAGATGTAACATGCAGCAGCAATTTGTCTCCTAGGCAAAGCACAGAGAGGGATACATAGGTGTGTATATTTGTATATACATCTACAGTGTACTCCAGATAATAATTTAGTTTTCTGTCTGTACTGTATTATGTTGCCTCAATCTCCTCAGTGGCTGCAGTGGTGTGTTTTAAGCCTCAAAGGGCAGCACATCCTTTTAATAGATCTTTCCCACGCTGGGGAAAGAGCGACACAGGGAGAACAGTTTTAATTGTGGTTTCAGGGGCCTTTTTCCCATGTGGTGATGTCACTGTGTCAAAGCCGGGCCTCCAGGGAGCCTGTACGCGAAGGTCTCTCCATCGTTCCTGCTCATATCTTTTCTGTTATCTCTGTTTCTGTGCTCCCTTCATCTTTGGCATTCATCTTTTCTCATTTAGTTCAAGCTCTGTCTCAGCACTTCCCTCTTCTATGCTCTCTGGTTTTATCCATTTCATCTTCCCTTCTCTTACAACATATATTTCTCCACTGTCCATGAATATCAGCATGCCTGAAATCTCATAATGCCTTCTCAGGTCACATCTTTACTCATGGTTTCAGGACTAGGTCAATCTAGTGCATTAAATTAGCATTAAATATCCTTAAATCTAGTGCAGAATCGATTACTTATAATTGAGTAATCATTTGAGTCATTCATTAAGCAAACATTCCAGACCAGAGATGTGATGGTTTGAACTTCTCAAATGTGATGATTTGCTGCTTTTTGTTTTATATTGATGTAAATTGACGAAATTGTATTGGACATTTTGTTAACTGAATGATTAATCAGTTAATCAAAAAAGTAATTAACAGATTAATTGACAATAATTGTATCCCTTAATTGCAGCCCTACTAATATTAGACTTTTATCAACAAATAATACGACGCACTAGCATGCTGACATCTGCTTATTTAAATGTATGTGTATATGCAGGTCTGTGTCTGCTTCACTCACTCCAGTAGACATCACTATATGTGGCAGGGAAACATGAGCATGCGTGCATACATGCAGGAGTACAGCTGCAGATGTCAGGTTGTAGTGCATGCATGGTATACCTTCTTGTGTCTCAGGTGTTAATATTCATTACTGACCTTTCATCTGTCCTGAAGGGTAAAGTTTGGCCAGAGATAAATGTCAAGAAAAGTAGTAATCTGGGAGCAGTCCTTGTTGGCCTAATTTTCCTGAAATTGAAATGAATAATGATACAAAGTAAGCTTGAGCATAGCCTTTTACTCCAGCATACATTCTGTATAAGCTATCCTCTATTCCTGACCTATTTGTTGCATCAGTAGTGTAGGTCAGTGTCGTCAAATCATACCATTAATTGGTGGTGTACCATTAGAGCCAAAGTTAACATCCTTACAGCCAAAAGTCGGTGCACGGTCTTTAAATAATGTGCTGTGGTATTGTCTCATCTCATTTTCCAATCCCATCATGCTTCTTTGGGTAATAGCCCTATTTAATTGGTTAGATGAGAAATAATTAATTCGGAAGATTATGAACTAGTCATGTCATCATGGTTTTGATAAATTGCCAGCACTGTCCTTCCTTTTGAATAGTTAATTAAAACTTAGCATTATATGTCAAATAATGGGTAATTGTAGATTAAAATTATGCCTGTCAGAGGAAAGTAAATCATGCTCACCTCTCAGCAGTTATTAATTGCTAACCTATAGCAAATCATATCTCTGTAATATTTAGAGAAAAAAATAGATACTTTTTAGGAAGTAATTGTCTTCATGTCCATCTTCTTGTGGGGTTATTGGGGTCGAGAGTCAGCTCTACCAGCTGTCAAAAATGGCTCCTATAATACAATGAAAGATATTGTTGATTGGATGGAGTAAATATGGGCTTGCCCTCTTCTATCTTCCTGACAGACACGACTGCAGGGTCAACCACGGCCCAGAAATAGGTCTTCCCTATGAACATTCATTAGTGCATACCGTATAATGACTTTTACATTACTAACCTAGATTATGCACAGAAAACACACACGCACGCACGAACGAACACACACGAACACACACGAACACATGGCACATCATGCACAGACACATTGGCAGCCAGAGCGTAATGCATGGCCACATGATGCCTACGCCTGATCTTGGAGGCTGGCCCATTTAGCTGTGAACCAACAATGATTTCATTATTGTGTGTGTGTGTGTCTGTGTGTGTGTCTGTGTGTGTGTCTGTGTGTGTGTGTCTGTGTGTGTGTGTCTGTGTGTGTGTGTCCGTGTGTCCGTCGGTCTGTCACAGCTTAGACATGGCCTCCCTCATCACCCTTTCCCTTCCTTATGTCTACAAATTTAGTCAGCTGATGATCACTGAACCGGCCTTCATCAGTCAGATGAATAGTCGGCAATACTTGAGGATTGTGTAATAACCACAAGCATGTGTGTTGTCATTCAGTCACACAAGCATAATTAGATATATAACATATGTGATGGCACTGATTAGCTTTAGCATCAAGATGGTAAAACATGACAGAATGTGTATCAAACTAAATAATCACTTTGGAAATAAGTAATTTGTTCAATTTGCATATTTCCTGTTGATTGTACTTTGTAATTTAATCATTCTGAAGGATTTCTGAATGTTCTCGCAGCTCCCAGCTTGTTGGACTTGGCATTTTTTCCTTTACCACTACAATTTGTTACAATTAGTCAGTGTGCAACTGCAAGCCAAGGTTAGAATCACTTGTCTGTTACCTGACCACTGCTACTGTTTTACTGTCGATTGAATGTAACTGTTTCTCTGTCCTACTCTAAAAGGAGGAGGAAATGTTCCGACCCAACATGTTCTTCCTTTTGCTCCTGCCTCCCATCATCTTTGAATCTGGATACTCTTTACACAAGGTATGGCAGAGTGTGTGCATGATTCTGAATTTGCATGGCTCAAGATGTAAAATAAGGATTGACAATTGAATGTGATGCATGTAAAAAATAAGTTATATTTTTTTAGTCCAAATCAACAGTTTACAGTTGTAACAAGTAAAGTAACAATATCCAAATGTGCAGAGCAAGTTCATAACAACATCTTTACAATATGCAGTAAATTAAGACAATAAAAGAACTTTTTAAGTTTGCTCAGACTTGCTATGACATGAAAGCATTATAGCATAAGCAGTTCTTCTTTCTGTCAGTTATGTTTTTTCTGTATTGTAACAATTGTTATATATTATCATAACTTGGCACATTCAAAAAGGTGGCTCATAACATTTTATCAGTTATTTGATTAGATGATTTATAGATACATGTCTGCTCCATTTCTTAGAGCAAAATGATGCCTATTTTCTCTGTACCTGTACTGTGCTCTACTTTTCATTTTAATGCTTGCTACATGTTATGTAACACAATGTAACTTTAAATGTCATGCTACTAAACCCCATGAATACTTAAGCGGTGTGTTCATGTATGTTCAGGGTAACTTCTTCCAGAACATTGGCTCCATTACTCTCTTTGCTGTGATTGGCACAACTATCTCTGCCTTCATAGTCGGAGGAGGTATCTATTTCCTTGGGCAGGTGAGGATTGTTGTAGTATCTCTCAATAACTCTGGCATTGCCAGGGCCTGTTCAGAAAAGCAGTGTGAATTTGTTTACATGTCACAATTAAATAGTTCCTCTTTGACTTTCCTGGAATAGCTTGTTAAATTTTTTTACGATTGCTATGACAATTTTTTTCAAAACTTGTAACAACTTTTCTAAACTCGTAACACAGTTAGCACAACATAAATCTGTGTAGGCTATACAGTTAACACAAAATGCATACAGTTAACACACATTTAAAAAGCTTGAACTTCTTTTATACACAAGCTCAACCAAGACCAAAACATGTGTTAGTGTTTTGGAAGAATTATTAGATTTTGAGACATGTTTGCATTGTTTTGGTGGACATAGTGTATTGTGTTAGTGAATTATTGTATTTTGAAAATTAGTGTTAGTTTAGTTTTCAATGTGTGATTTTGAGCATGAAATTAACTGTTTTTTGAATTGTGTGTTGTAGGTGTGCTGGTGCGTTAAGAGTTAAGAAAGTTGTTAAAAGTGTAGGCCTCCATTATCTCTTAATCGTTCAGAATATTTCTTGCACTACGGATGTCGACAACTAGATCTCTGTGTTGCAACTCTTAACAATGTGTGTGTCTGTGTCTTGGTATGTTTTTTTCTCAGGCTGATGTAATTTATAAGATGTCTATGACTGATAGGTGAGTACGAGTGTTCCACTCTAAGTAGCATAGAAAAACACTGTCCAAAATGATTTATAGGGAAATTGGATATTAGCATATCATAATAATAACATCACCCACTGACCCCTTCAGTTCACCTTAAGAACCAAGCCCTCTGAAACATAATAGTTGAACTATTAGTGAGTTCCAGACAGTAGGATAATCCAGCCGACAGAGATGCTCTGAAAAAACTTCATTGTTTTAGTTTGTTTATTTACTTGCACAAGTTACACAACACACACACAAACTAATTAATTGAAGAAGTGAAAAAGATTGTGCCTTTTGATAAAAACAACTCAACAAAAAAACTATACAGTTCATTAAAAAAAACAAATTTTGTTTCATAGTGCTTTCCTAGACTTTTTTTTTTTTTTTTTTTTTTTTTTTTTTACAAAATCATTGCAGGTGTGGTCTATTTACACTGGCTGTCATAACTCTTGAATGCATTGTGAACTCTTAGCCAAATTAAGATGAGCCCTAATATTCTGGGACAGGATGTTTTATATTCTTAAAAAATTGTGGCAATTGTTAAAGTGACAATTTGTATGATTAGGCCACCTTAGCGAACACGTGCTTCCTTGTTTGTGACAGATTTCTTTTCTGCCTCCCTTTGACCTACATACCCAAATTAGCTATGCTGTGTCCCTTTGTTGCCCATTTGTGTTAGTTTCTTATTTCTCCCAAGTATGTTTATGGCTGTAAAAGTGTCTAAATTTTCACTCTACTTGCTGTAGCTTTGCCTTTGGCTCACTGATCTCCGCTGTAGACCCTGTAGCTACCATCGCCATCTTTAACGCCCTCAACGTGGACCCGGTCCTCAACATGCTGGTGTTCGGTGAGAGCATCCTTAACGACGCCGTCTCCATTGTCCTCACAAAGTAAGAGTCTCTATCCACTCCCTTGGGGCTAGTTTATCCTCCGCGGGACAACATTGGCACATTTACCCATGAATGATGCTTACACAGGTTTTCACCCACCAGCCACTCAAAGAACGATGTGCACAAAGTCTGTAGATGCTATAAAAAAGGCTTAAACATATAGTACAGCTGCTGTCTAAAATTTTGCATACACAGAGACACACACACAATCATGCTTACATGCACACTCTGACTGACGTCTCTAATAGATTTCATTTTGTGGAAGAAGGCATCAGTGACGCCAATATACTTTCTCTATACTCTGTTCTAAAAATTAGACAAACATTGTATTTACAATTCGGTTTACCTTTCTGTAACTCAAAACTTCCCTAACGCAGTCTCTCAGAATTACTTGGAGCCAAAATCAATTCTTAATGATTAAGACATATGGCCATGGTTTTCAGTATTTTTCTTATCTTAATTTCCTCACCTGCTGCCACACACACACACACACACACACACGAACCAATAACCAAAGTGCTGTACAATCAAAAATAATGAAAACATAAAAAGAACACAGTAAAATCACGGATTCCGGTTTGGATCATGTAGTGACAAGACGTGCCAACGAGAAGCTCCTAATACTTTGGATTTAACTGCGATAAAAACTCTCTAATATACGTACTGGCGTCGAGTTAACAGTTTCAGTTGGTTTATTTTTTCTCATTTATTACCGAAATTGCACGTTCGGAACATGCCGAGCTCTCAAAAGACCAGAGGAGATACAGAGCCGAAGAAACCAATGCTGAGTAGCAAAGTGGCTAATATGGCGTCGGCTACAGCTAGCAGCGAACTCGCTGCGATGCTAACAGCAGAAATGGAAAAACAACGCGAAAATCTCAAAGAAGACATGGCTACACTCATTCAAGCATCTCTGGCACCTATCCAGTCATCTATAGCTAGCTTTCGGGAAATGGTGGATACACTGGGACAAAGAGTTACATCTGTGGAGATCACTGCAGGCGAGAACTTTGAAGCCCTCTCTAAAGTGGAGAAAGCCGTCTCTGAACTACAGGCGGTGAATGCTACACTGGTAGACCCATCGACGACTTGGAGAACTTCTCGGAGGGCAAACCTCCGTTATAATAAATGTGCCAGAGGGCAGTGAACCCAACGGTGATATGGTAACTTTCGTCTCTACGCTGTTGAAGGACATGATGGGGAACCAGGTGTTTGCCACCCCGCCCGAACTGGACCGGGCGCACCGCGCTCTACTGCAGAAACCCAAAGATGGGCAGCCACCTCGAGCCATCATCGTTGCTTTCCATAAATATCAAGACCGGGAGAAGGCACTACGCTGGGCTAGACAGAATGAGATGCAGTATAAGGGACATGCACTAAGACTATATCCTGACCTCAGTGCTAACCTCTCTAAGAAACGTACAGCCTACAAGAACGTCAAATCAGCCCTGTATCAGAAGGGAATCCAATTCAGGCTTCTCTACCCAGCGCGCCTACTAGTGTCTTATGGAGGGGATACACTGATGTTTGAGACACCGTCGGAGGCTGAGGCGTTTTACACTCGTAGTATTGAGAGGAAGGCCGGCATCTCTGCTGGTCCTGAACATGAGGACTAACTGAACGCTGGCTATTCAATGACGCCGGGTAAAGTAACAGTCATAGCTAACGCAGTGTCGCCTACAGTAATTCTTGATTTGCTACGTTGTTATGTATGATTAACCCTGGGTGTTTTAAGACATTCAGATTTGTTATTCTATTAGGGCATGTTCACGTGTTATTACATAGGGCTGAATACTGGAGCTTGATTTATGTTCAGAGTTTGTTTGTTCCATTTTAGTCAGGAGCTCTCAAAAGCAAAGTTTAGGAGATTAAGGTGAATTGTTGGAAGTGTTCAGAAGGGGGACGAATCCTGCGTGCTGCCAGTTTGGCAGAGAAAGGGAATGTTTTGGGGATGTGGGGGCTAACGACTGGACCTTTTTTTCTTTTCTATATTTACTGTAAACTTTTTGGGTTTCATTATATGCTGTCTGTTGAGGGAGGTAGGCGTGACGTGTGCATGGTTATGAACAAAACGAGTCATGCACACTGTATTCATAACTTTATTGTGTAGCTATGACTAACAATTTAAAGGGTAGGTGTGGGGGGTCAGCGATCAGGTTTGTATCATGGAACGTTAAAGGGCTCAACAGTCCAGTAAAGAGATCTAAAATATTTACCCACCTTAAGAATTTAAAATCTGATATTATATTCCTTCAGGAAACCCACCTACGTAAATCTGATCAACTACGTTTAAAAAGGCAGTGGGTGGGACAAATCTTTCACTCTAGCTTTAATTCTAAAGCAAGAGGGACAGCAATACTAATACACAAGAGAATTCAGTTTACCTCATCTGGTGCTATATCTGATCCACAAGGCCGCTATGTTATTGTCCCCGGACGGATTCTCCAGACACCGCTTATACTAGTGAACTTGTACGCTCCTAACTGGGATGATGTGGGGTTTGTGCAACAACTTGTCGGTAAATTGCCAGATCTAAATTATCATTTTTTGATTTTAGGGGGTGACTTTAACTGTGTCATAGACCCCAACTTAGACAGATCCAACCCTAAAGTACATACCCTTTCAAAAATGGCCAGTACATTTTCAAGATTTTTCGATCATGCAGCATGTGTGGATCCCTGGCGCTTTTTGAATCCTCAGTGTAAGACCTTTTCTTTTTATTCTAACGTCCATCACTCGTACTCAAGAATTGATTACTTTTTTATTGATAAAAAACTGATGGGCTTCTTGGAGAAGGTTGAATACGGCGGCATCGTAGAATCAGACCACGCCCCCATACTTATGGATCTCTCTTTCGATCACAACTACACTGGTCGTCCTCAGTGGCACTTTAATGCTACATTACTGTCAGATGGGAAGTTCTGCAATTTAATCTCTGTAGCCATCAGCAGGTTTTTGGAAACTAATAAGTCAGACTCAGTTTCTCCGTCATTACTTTGGGAAACATTTAAAGTGGTTATTAGAGGGGAAATAATAGCATATTCGGCCTACCAGAATAGAGAAAGAAAAAAAAAAAAGACAACCGTTAATAGATTTGATATTTGATCTAGATATGAAGTGTTCCACATCTCCAAGCCCATCACTCTATAAAGAAAGAATTGACCTCCAAACTCAATATAATTTACTTTCTACTTCGGAAACAGAGCAACTTATTATGCGTTCGCGTGGGATGTTTTATGAACATGGTGAAAAGGCGGGCCGGCTTTTAGCTCATCGACTAAAATCTAAATCGACATCACAACATATTTCTCAAATCGAAGATACGACAGGAAAACTGACTACAGATCCTCTCAAAATAAATGATATTTTTAAAGACTACTATTTTGATTTGTATAATTCAGAATCACTTAAAGACGCATCAGTCTTTGTGAATTTCTTTGATAAAATACGAGTTCCTACCCTCTCTGATGGCCAAAAAGAGCAATTAGATCAACCGCTAAGCCTTGAAGAAGTTGCCTTTGCCATCTCTTCAATGCAAAATGGGAAGGCCCCAGGGCCCGATGGCTTCCCTATTGATTTTTATAAGAAATCTTCTGGTCAACTAGCCCCCCTGTTATTAGATATGTTTAACCATTCCTTGTCCCAAGGTAAATTACCTGGATCCCTTACCGAAGCATCTATTACACTTTTGCTGAAACCTGGTAGGGACGCATTTAAATGTGGTTCATACCGACCTGTATCACTGTTAAATTCTGATGTTAAAATACTTTTGAAACTGTTAGCGATGCAATTGGAGGCACCCTTGTCATGCCTGATTTCAACCGACCAGACAGGTTTCATTAGAGGGCGTTACTTATTTTCTAATGTGCGACGTCTTTTAAATGTACTTTACAGTCCTTCACCTAATGTTGTACCAGAAGTTGTGGTGTCGTTAGACGCGGAAAAAGCTTTTGACCGTGTAGAATGGGATTACCTTTTCTTTATGTGCAAGAAAAAGGAAAAAGTCATATCTGTAACGATGTGTCTGTTCATAATCTGTATTTCTCAATAAAAAGAGGGTTTAAAAAAATAAAAACGCAGTAAAATCACAAAAAACAGTTTAAACAGCTACACCCCCATGGTTTCAAATTTATAGGATGCTAAATGTGAATTCCAAAAGCTGGGACTTAGTGGTGATCTGACAAATGTGGAGGGCATTCACAGATGAGGATTTTTGTTGGAATGTTTTCATAGTATCTGTGTCCTACCAGAAACTTCCAGTAATGGGAGGGGGGGGGAGAGTTCTTTTGCTGCCTATATGTTTTGCTGCCCATATGTTTAAGTACAAGTGTCATGGAATCTACTGTAGTCATAGGGGACCGTCTACTTAGAGTATCACTCTTTGGGAATTGTTTGAGCATTGTCCTGTATCAACAAACAGGACACGCCAACACAAATTCTTGACAGACAAGTTTGACAGAAACAGCGTTGGCAGAAGTCCCTTGTTTGTCTGCATTACCGTCATCCTATCTGCAGTCTTTGCACTGACTTGATTCCTGCCTTATCTCTCTTACTCACAACCAGCTAAATGTGCAAAGTGATCTCAAGTGTCTGCATGCCCCCGTAGAGTAAATGAACGCATGAATAATGGATAGGCTGAACAGGCCTGGCGGTTTGCTTGTTGTTAGCACCTCTCAGACTGGCTTTCTTAGAAAGCTACTTACTACAGTTTGGCCCAGTAGTTTATTACAGCCAAGCAGCTAATGCCTTTGCTTGGGAGGTTGTTAATAAGCATTACAATCTGATTATTAATTGCACTGTGTTGCCTGGCTGTTTGTCTGGAATACTGTTATTATAAAAACGATTTAAATTAGAGCCCGACTGATAAAGGATTTTTAAGGCCGATACCGATACAGATATTTGGTGATTTAAAAATCCCATATTCCGAAATATCGGCCAATATATATTTAAAAAAAAATAATAATCAAGAAACTCGTAACAAAAACTAACAGATTTCCCTAACATTAGTTATTTGTAGTTATTTATGAGTCCTCACTAAAGTAATATGATAATGCAGTTTAAAAATAAACTTGTTTGTTTTATTGTCACCACAGAACAGAGGAACGTCAAAATATATTAAATAAATAAAATGTATAAAAATACAAACTTAAAATATGAATAAATACATAATGCTGTAAATTTAGTCTATTTATAAAACCTACAGAATGCAATTTATTTGGGATGCACACATGATGATAAATTCTTTTCCCTCAACTAAGTTTAAGTCCAAAGAACCAATCAAGTGAGAGAATTTGGTAGCTCACATGTTTTTTGCATCAATGTTTTAAGTGTCAATGCGTCTAGGTGTGCCAAAACTCACGCTACTCTTTTAAGATGCACATTTGACATTCAAAAACAAATTATTGTTGCCAGTTGTCACAATAATTTCCTGTTAAGTCACTGGGGTAATACAATACAGCTGACCTCTGTTTAGCGAACAGAAGTTTGATGGCAGGATTACAACTCTGCACGCACTCTAATTTTGTGAATTTTAAGATTCATTGGTGGAGTTTTTCTGCCATCTAGGGTCAGATAGAGGTATTACAACACAGGATATGTAAATGTAAAATTGTGGCTTAATTTGTCTTTTTTTCTTCTTTTGTCTTTCAGCACGGCGGAGGGCTTTTCCCGCTCAGACAACTCGATGGTAACAGGATGGGAGACGTTTTGGCAAGCAATGGGTTATTTCCTTAAAATGTTTTTTGGTTCTGCTGCTCTGGGAACCCTCACCGGACTCATATCGGCTCTTGTATCCGGACTAATTGTGTGTGTGTGTGTGTGTGTGTGTGTGTGTGTGTGTGTGTGTGTGTGTGTGTGTGTGTGTGTGTGTGTGTGTGTGTGTGTGTGTGTGTGTGTGTGTGTGTGTGTGTGTGTGTGTGTGTGTGTGTGTGTGTGTGTGTGTGTGTGTGTGTGTGAACTTTAAACTCCTATGTGTTTGTCATCTTATTTAAATTCCCTAACTCACTGATTAGTTTCTAAAACACTTTGATCTGAGGAAGACTCCTTCACTGGAGTTTGGTATGATGATCATCTTTGCGTACCTGCCCTATGGCCTGGCAGAAGGCATCAAACTGTCTGGTGGGTACACTTCTACACAGGCACATACTCATTGATGCATTACTTCTATAGGACTTTTTTTTTTTTTTTTATGCCATTCTTTCTCTTCACCTACAGGAATAATGTCCATCCTCTTTGCGGGAATTGTGATGTCACACTACACCCATCACAACTTGTCTCCTGTCACCCAGATCCTCATGCAGCAGACACTGCGCACAATGGCCTTCATGTGTGGTCGGTGAATCCCATCTTCTTTTCCTTTTTGTTTTTTACTTAACAATCAATTCTCAACAAACTTTTTTTTTTTTTTTTTTTTCTCTCCAGAGACATGTGTGTTTGCCTTCCTTGGTCTCTCCATCTTCAGCTTCCCTCATAAGTTTGAATTATCTTTCGTGATCTGGTGCATAGTAAGGGCTCTTGCACTTTTTTTTTTAAATGTTATCTGAATGTCCATTTAACTCATGGTGATCATGATCATTCCCATTTTTTTCCCCCCATGATTGTCAGTGTGACCGCTGTTGTTCTCTCCGTAGGTCCTGGTTCTTCTCGGCCGTGCAGTAAACATCTTCCCTCTGACGTTCCTGCTGAACTTTTTCAGAGACCACAAGATCACACCCAAAATGATGTTCATCATGTGGTTTAGTGGTGAGATGATAGAGTGAACCCTTTGGGCCGATCTCTTGCGCAGGAGCGTTTAGGGCGTTTAGTTTAACGGCAATCAGAGTGTCCTCTCCCATTCCCTTTATAAGCCAGGCGCGTTTGTACCTTGGCACATTGCTATTATAATGGTGGATTTGCTAAGCAGGAAGGAGAGATTTTCAGCAGAAGAAACTGATCTGCTCGTGCGTTAAGTCAAAGCACCAGTAACCATAACATGTAATACAAAATATATAGATATACACAATAATACTATTTTACATTGTAATATTTTTATTTTTAATCTTTTGTGTGTTTGTGTGTGTGTGTAACAAGATTAGTGTGCATGCCCATTTTACTAACGTGCTGTTAAAATAACGAATGAAATTCTGCATTATTGACTTTATATCAGGTTTTTGTTGTTCAATGGCACGATCACTTTACGCTGTCTCAAGATAGCAATACGCCAAGAATTCACCTGAATACACCTCCCTGTAAGACCAGCACGCCCATGGGCGCAAAGTTGGGCGCAGGTGCATTTGCTATTTAAACGACGTGGGCGCGGGATGGGAAAATTGACTTTTGTCATTGTCTTTAACTAGAAAAGACACTTGACACGGGTGCAAGACAGGGCCCTAATTCTGATGTATCACAAGAATGTCTGGCAGTCAGCTCTTTGCTAGTGTCCAAGCCTTGATCATTGCCCTAACATAGTGTGCATGTCTTTGAGAGCTGGTCGATTTAATTGATAAGCCAATTGGCAGGAAATTAAACTGTTTTGATAATTGATTGTTTTTTTGTTGTTGTCATTTAGCAAGTAAACCTTCTCTGATTCCAGCTTCTCAAATGTGAAAATGTCCTGCTTTTCTATGTCATAATGTATGATAGTAAACGGACTTGTCTACATTTTGGGACATTGGTTAAATGAGCATTTTTCACTATTTTCTGACATTTTATGGACAAAACGATTAATCAGTCAACAGAAAAAAAAAACCGGCAGATTCATCCGTAATTAAATAAATTGCTATTTGCATATATTTTAAAAAACAAGCAATTAAAATATATTTAGCATGTCCAGATTTAAGTTTACATTATATAAGTAAATGTACATTTTAATAATATTTACAATGTTTATACGGATAAACATTTTCAAGTACGTGTGTTCTCATGTAGCCATTTCATAGTCCCATTCCTTCGTCTTTTTCTTTGTCTGGTAGGTTTGCGAGGTGCTATCCCCTACGCGTTGAGCCTTCATCTGGGCCTGGAGCCCATTGAGAAACGTCAGCTAATCGGTACCACCACCATCATCATTGTTCTCTTTACCATCCTCCTCATGGGCGGCGGGACCATGCCACTCATTCGCATCATGGACATTGAGGAAAGCCAGTCGAGGCGTAAGAGCAAGAAAGACATCAATCTCAGCAAGACAGAGAAAATGGTAATGTTTGAAAGCGCTTTGATTCCACTCCGATCTGTAGACACTTGCACAGCGAGCTTGTTGGCTGCATTGGTAATAGCTGCGCCATCCTCTCGTCTGCCTTCATATCCTTACTGTTCTCTTTAGAGGGAAAATCATCAAAGGGTTGGTTGTGGTTTGTGTGAAGGGCACTGAATCAGCAGGGAGCAAACCGCTCTCATCACAGAGATGCACACAAAACTTTGAAAAGCACAAATAAACCCTAACTGACATTAATACATTTCCCAGATACACCAGAATATAAAAGCTATTGGGTTTAATATTTCAGTTGACTCTGTTAGCTTGAACTCTGGATAATGGGTCTTTCTTTTGAAGTACATCCTACCATTGAAGTCACTGGCGGCATGTGGTGCTGTGTTTGCATGACTTTTCTATTCAGTATTTGAAGTCTTCCAAAGCTTAGTGTTAGGGCTGCGTGATATGAGGACGATATCTAATTGCGATGCTTTTGACTGATATTGCAATTGCGATATGATTCACGATATTGGAGGGAATGATATTTTTTGTATCATTATTCTCATTTTCATTGAAAAATATTCAAATGATTATAGTGGGATTTTTGCGAGGATCTGTCCATATTGCGATTTGGATAAAATTGTGATTGATTGTGCAGCCCTACTTGGTGTTAAACCCCGGACTACCAACAACTAGACCACCTCCATTTTTCCTCACGGCTCTCATGGCCTCTTTGATGTCATTCCCTCTCTTTGTTCTCTCTGCTCTTTCCCCCACATCTCTGGTCATTCTGTGTGTGACCTCGACTCGAACCCCTCCTTGCTCTCCTGTAACTTTGACTTTTCCCTGCACTGACCTTCCTCTCCTCCATCTCTTTCACCCCTGCCTCATTTGTTGGTCCCTCTCCTTTCAGCTCTTTGTATCTATTGATCTGACTGCCCCTCTCTTTGCTCCTCCTTTCTCTCCAGGGTAATACCATTGAGTCAGAGCACCTATCAGAACTAACAGAGGAGGAGTACGAGGCTCATATCTACCAGAGACAAGATCTGAAGGGCTTTATGTGGCTTGACGCTAAATACCTTAACCCCTTCTTCACTCGCAGGCTCACCCAAGAGGTAAGAGACGGAGACAGAAATTATCTAAGTCACCTGGGCCTTAGTCACAATCCCTTAAACATATTTGTAATGTTAATGTTTTTAAAGGTTTTTCCTTTTTTAAAAAGCACAAAATATGGGAACAGGGAATGTTGATTTCTAAATATCCTTTGCACCTAATATATCACTGCTGACTCGACCACTGTGGCAGGGGACAATGCATCTGAAATGTAACGTCTGGGAAAAGCAGGTGTAAAAGTTTGGTGGCAAGGTAAAGTTATGTACCGTGATGACATGTTCGAGGGTGTACTGGTCACAAACCACAGTGAGAGCCTGTCGTCTGCAGCCTTTTTCAGCTCACTGAGGCGGTTTCTACTATTCTTCCCTGTAATATTAAAAACAGATTGGCTGACCCATATGTCCATGTAACGCTACCTCTTTGCTCATTGAAATGCTTTTTTTTTTTTTTTTTTTTTTTGTGGTGTTGTAGTTTTTTCTTTCGATAGTCCAAATATAATTCGCTGTATATGATGTACAGATTATTATTACTCTGTTGCTTTTTATTCAATTTGAATACATTTATTTACTTTAATTACTTTTGTGACTCTGCATTTCATTGTACTTTAATGTCATGATATAGGTCTTAAATTTCATTCATAAAGGTCTTAAAAAGTCTTACATTTGATTTGTTGAAACCTGCAGAAACCCTGCTAAAAGCACAGACTATGTCCATATCTGATAAATTAGACCTGTTTTTACTCTTCAGAATGGCACAGCTAATGAAGCTCTGCTTACTTGGTGACACATTGCATGTCCTAATACTTATTCAATAATAATAATAATAATAATAATTATTATTATTATTATTATTATTATTATTATTATTATTTAGTGTAGGCTAAGTAAATATCCCCCATAGTTTGTTGTTTTGCAACTTTAAGAAATATATTGTAGTCACCTCTGTTCATTTCCTATCGCTGCCTTAAGGAAATGGTGATTGTCAAACCTCTGCTGAAGGGTACACACTGTATACCATAATAATAATCCATTACATATCACCTCCTTGTGTAGCAGCCCGTGTAATTATTATTATTTATAGTAATTCCCTCCCAAATTGCTGGTGCACAAGTCATACATTATAAAACAAAGGCATGGGGAAAAATTTCAAACTCAGCCAAACATATACCAACAAGATATTTTATGTAAAATCACCTTCTCTCAGAGAAAGCTTCATCAAATTGGATTTTGGCCAGGGCATTTATTTATGTGTTCATAGTTTTATATAGTCAATGTTTCCGTTTGTTCATTTATTCTTGAATGTGAGCTGATGTGCCGATTTGTGTGTTTAATGTGTCTCTCACAGGACTTGTTACATGGCCGAATCCAAATGAAGACCCTGACCAACAAGTGGTACGAAGAAGTTCGCCAGGGACCCTCAGGCTCTGAGGATGACGATGATGAAGCAGAACTTCTGTGAACTGAACAAACGCTTTGTGTGTAAGCCCTCTTTTCAGTGTCAGTCACATGCACTTCTTGTTAGTTCACCTGCCACCAACTTTATGTGACAGAGAAGTCTCAGTCAGTGCCCACAGAGCATTTGTAGTACACAGTGTGCTGGCATGTGTCAAATCACAGTGGAGTGCCAGTACAAATAATAGGTACATTTTCTATGTGATGCAATACTCCAAGCACCTTTTCAATTTTTCTCTTCACTTTTGTATGTGTTTGTCTTTATGTGGCACTAAGTTTTACTTTAAGTCAGGGGAAGGATGGAACATAATGTCGCTATAGGCTCGATTTTTAAAGAGGGATTTGTAATACGCCACAGGTTGCTGCTTTGAATAGCTTCCTGTTAAACCAAATTTAATTCTCTCTGGGTCTTCACATTTTGTATGAATGAATGATTCTGACTGTTGACTCATATATTCATACACAGGTAATGAAGAGAAAGTACCAGAAGTGATGCAAGAGCTCCAGCAAAGAAGCAAACAAAGAGAATTGCAGGAAAGAGTTAAAGCTAATGAAATGCCTTGGGTAAAACTAATAACTTTCAAAACTTTAAACATCTAGCTTACAGGAGGATAGTTACGCTCCAGGAAATTGGAAATGGCCTTCATTTGGTTTCCCTAAATTAACTTTTCTGTGTTTGTCAGTCTCTGGCACGCCACTATGTAAAGTAAAACTTGGAATGTTGCTTTTGTGATTATTTTTTTTTTTTCCACTATGAATTTCTAATGAAGATAGGCACCAATGAATGTGTGGGTAAATGGAAATAATGTTTTGTGAATGTAATCTATTTTGTTCTATTTATTTATGAAATGTTTGTGGGATCAAGGGTTTTATACAAGCTGAGCTGCTGAATTATAGAAAACAAATCTATAATAAAACGTATTGACATTTTATGTTGTACAGAATGCTAATTTAATGGGAGAAGAGCTCCATCTCTTAAAGAGTTAGTCTTTTGCTACATTTCACAAATACCTTGTGCAATGTTTTTGAACCGTTCCTTTTTGTTGAAGTATCTTAAAGGTCCCATGGCATGAAAATTTCACTTTATGAGGTTTTTTAACATTAATATGCGCCAGCCTGCCTATGGTCCCCCAGTGGCTAGAAATGGCGATAGGTGTAAACCGAGCCCTGGGTATCCTGCTCTGCCTTTGAGAAGATGAAAGCTCAGATGCGCTGTAATGTTTCATCTCATGATCATAAATTACCTGTAACAGTAATCGAGACGAACAGTGAAAAAGATTTTTTTAAAGCTATTTTTTATTAATGCCATTGCCCGGGTCCAATTTTTCTCGCTAAGTCACAAAATGTTTTACGGCAGGTAGACGGCGCTACAGAGAACACATTCTGAAGGGTCACAGATTTTGTCCCGACACTGGAGAAGCATGTGTTAGTGAGTATGCAGGTAAAAGGTAGCAGGAAATTTCTTTATGTAAGCCTAATTGTATTTTAACTTTATTTTAGAAGTTATCTGTTGTATTTATGACTGATCCTGGGGCAGGACCATAACAGAAAAGAAGGAAATAAACAAACAACTAAAAGCTGAAAGTGAAAGACGATGTGTGAAACCAAAGTCACATCGGTCTGGCTTTCAACAGATGGAGACAATTATGGGATTGTAAATGATTAAAAACCAACCCTGAATTGGCCCTCAGGTATGTGATACAGTATATCTATTTCATTCATAAAATAACCACAATGTACAATGTGTTTTATTCCTTTCAGTCCGTGGTTGTGTTGGCCTACTATTTTCTTTTCCCTTGTCCCCCTGTACTTGTGTAAAGCGTCCGTGGATTATGAGTCTAAGTTATTATTATGTTAGTTGCTACAACAAACTCTTATTGCTTTGACTCGTGACACAGTGACCGTGATTCTGTTACTCGGTTTAGCTTACGATCCAGGCCAAGTTACCCATGCAACACTTGAAATGCAACGATGCATCTGTAACACACTCTCTTATTGTAAATTAATGATTTTCTCTCTGAGCAAAACATCCATTGCAACTATATGACTTCCCCTAACGCTAACTTGGTTATACAGTGGGTAATTCAGCACTGTCTAGAAAAGACCTTTACAACAGTGTGGTAAAAACACTACCGCTTTTGTCCAAAGGGGCCGTTGAAATCAACACAAACTGAAAGTTACATATAGCCACTTTAAGTATAGAGAGAGGAAAGGGGGATATAAGAAATTCCAAAACATAAAACGTCTCGTAAAAACTACCTGAGTTCAAATAAAAACTTAAGAAGATATTTATTTATTCACATTTATACACTTCCATATTTCAATGTGGTTTCAGTGATAATGCCATGCCACTGGATCTCTTACTCATTTCATAAGCTCCATGTGCTTATTAAACCATAGATTGTAAAGTGGTAGATTATAATGTGTAAAACAGGAAGCCAGACCAGTCCTGGGTAATTAGAATATATAAAAAGGTTAATGTGTGGTCATGGACAGTATCTTGTAACCTACAGGCAAAGCTCTCGTGTCCAACCCTGAGGATTACCAAATTTACATTCTTGAAATGTCATCTCATTAGGCATATTGATTTAACTTGGGAGAGAAATCCTATCGCAGTGTCCAAGTCAGTAGAGTAATTTGTGTTGGCAGTGGCTCCACACAGAGCTAGTCTGTGCAATGTGAATAGACTGTAATGCATGCTTTGCAAACACGTTTTAATCTTACATCAGGTAATTTACAAAAAACAAAAGTGTTGCTACCTAGAAAAACTGTTAACTCGAACTAGAGAAAGTGTCACATTGCCACCACTAACCAGCCCTTACTGAATCAATCCGAAAAAAAAAAACACTGTATGGCTGAATTTAAATGCCAGTACATCAAGTATTTTTTTAGGTTTGGAAAGCACTTGGTGTTAAGTGCTTTTTTTGTAATATACATTTAAAACCAGCAGAGGGGGGTCTAAAGCCACAACCTCGATCCATGAAAAATGAAAGGTGGAGTAAGTGATGTTAATCCAATACTTTTTTTTTTTTTTTTGTCAAATTCAGCAAATATCTATCTGTCTCTGAATCTGGGGGGGTGGAACCTCTGAAAGGGGGGTGTTTTGCTCAGCATTGCTTACTGCACCTTTTAATAATCCAACACAACAGTGGATGACATTGCTACAGTATTTACTTTTTATTACCCAGTAATACTCAATAAGCCCATCCACTGTGCATTATATTTAATTCCACTGGTTGACATGAATATAATAGTAGGCCTATACTAGGGAAAAGGAGTACATTTCAGTTTCCAGCTATTTTCTGCATATGCAATTAAAATATGCACAAAATACTTAAAGGAAAAACAGTATATAGTACAGAGCTCAACCTACTATGTATAGTGAACGGATACAGCCACAGAGCATTTATAGCTCAGCCTTCATTCACTCTCAACTGTACAGTCCCTGACAAAAGTCTTGTCGCTTGTGTACAAATTGACCTGAAGTGCCGCTGAAATATATTTCTAATCAAGATGTTTTTACAAGAAATGGCTCATTTTAATCCCAACAGCTTTAGTAATAATGTTTCAGTGCAAAACGAAACTGTCAAAAAGTATTCTAATATTCACAGCTTGGTAAAGCCCATTGAGTCAATTTTTGCAAATACATAAGTGTTGTCGCCTTGTCATATGAGCTTCACCTGTGACTAATAATGGATCAATTAGGTGTGATCAGGTGTGTATAAAAACAACCCCAGTACACTAGACCTTCACATCAACTGCAACTAGACCTCTGCAAACATGCCTAAGATTCACCCTGAGACTAAAGTTTTGATTATCAAGAGGCTGAAGACCAGATCCACTGCTGATGTGGCAGACACCTTCAATGTGTCTCAGCGTCAAATACAGAGGATAAAAAAAAACATTTGAAGACACTGGAGACGTTTTTGACAAGCCCAGGTCAGGCAGACCCCGCAAGACAACTGCTCGAGAGGACTGTTTGTTGGCTTGAAAATCCAAGGCCAGCCCATTTTCCACTGCAGCAGAGCTCCACGAGATCTGGTCACCTGAAGTCCCTGTGTCAACCAGAACAGTTTGTCGGATTCTGTCTCGAAATGGCCTCCATGGTCAAATCAGTACCCAGAAGCCAGCACTAAACAAAAGACAATTGAAAAACCGTGTGGCATTTGCCAAGGCCCACAGCCTGCTAAAAGGATGGACGCTGGAAAAGTGGAAGAAGGTGGATTTTTCAGATGAATCTTCTGTTGAATTACACCACAGTCGCCGCAAATATTGCAGGAGACCTACTGGAGCCCGCATGGATCCGAGATTCACCCAGAAAACAGTGAAGTTTGGTGGCGGAAAAATCATGGTCTGGGGTTACATCCAGTATGGGGGTGTGCGAGAGATCTGCAGGGTGGAAGGCAACATCAATAGTCTAAAATACCAAGAAATCTTAGCTACCTCTTATATTCCCAACCATAAAAGAGGCCAAATCCTGCAGCAGGACGGTGCTCCATCGCATACGTCCATCTCCACATCAAAGTTCCTCAAGGCGAAGAAGATCAAGATGCTCCAGGATTGGCCAGCCCAGTCACCAGACATGAACATCATTGAGCATATGTGGGGTAGGATGAAAGAGGAAGCATGGAAGACGAAACCAAAGAATATTGATGAACTCTGGGAGGCATGCAAGACTGCTTTCTTTGCTATTCCTGATGACTTCAATAAATTGTATGAATCCTTGCCAAACCGCATGGATGCAGTTCTTCAAGCTCATGGAAGTCATACAAAATATTAAATTTGGATCTCACAGCACCACTACTTAATTTGCTGACATATATTTGTATTTGCAGTAAATTTGTTCAATTTCTGTATAGGCGACAAAACATTTGTCTTGCCAAAATTTGACCTTTCTGTCTTGATTAAATGATAAATCTTTTTTTCAATGAAACTAATTTATTTCAGTGCATTAAACATCATTTGGGAGGGTTTTAGCTTTTCATATGAGCTATTTCTAACACCAATTGATTAATTAAAAGTCAGGTTAATAGCAGGTGTTTCTACAAAATAGATAAGCGACAAGACTTGTCAGGGACTGTATATAATCAAAATCACTCTATTCTTTCTAAGTTTATGCTGACTGGTGACTCCATCAAACAAT